>NW_020943808.1:0-6217 GCF_900497805.2 Vombatus ursinus | reverse complement strand
TTTATTGTAGGGTGGCAAAGAAGCCAGGCTTCCTCCTAAGAGTCTCCTCGGGCACTAGCCGAGTACTTCATGAAATCCTGCAATGACGCTGCCCTCACCCTAGGGCCCGAACCCTCTCGGGCTGGCACCTCAGGGAGCTTTTTAGACAATGACTTGAATCTCTGTTCAGGTTTCAAGCGTTACCACAGTTTCAGCAACACTTTACTTGTCCGCTCATCTAATCTGCTCTTGTCTGCCTCGGCTGCTGTCAGGTCAGCCCACATCTGATTGCGGGTAAGTTTGACATATCCCTTCTGGGCTCCTTTCCCTTTTTTTTTCTTGCATGACTGGGTGGGGACTGCAGGCCTTACGTTGAATTTGCAGTGTATTGGTCCCCAAAAAATGTACAAAGGGTGTTAGCATTGATGGATACTGGGTCAGAAAGCTCTTTGGTGTATAGTAATCCTAAGCAGTTTCCTGGGGAGGCCGCTGTGATAGATAGAGAGATATGGGGGATGCTCAATTCAGGTTAAGAAAGCAGCTATTCCACTGGGAATAGGAAGGCTGCCCCCTAAAGAATATGAGGTTTACATCTCCTCTATTTCCGAATACATCCTAGGTATCCACGTACTGCAAGGTTTGTGGTTTTGGACTTCCGTGGGTGAGTTTTGTTACCCTATAAATCAAGTGGGCACTGGCTAGGGGTTGCAGGTGTCTTTCCTGCGTGTACGTGGGGTGAAGGCAGTCACCGGGGGTTATGTGAAGCATGAACCGCTATGGTTTCCGACCCCTCGGAGAGTTACTCATGCAAAGCAGTATCTTTCACCTAGATGGCGTAAGGAAATTGGAGACACTATTTTAGAACTTGAGGAGGTTGGCAGAGTTCGGCCAACACATAGCCCCTATAACTCCCTTGTGGCCAGTGAAAAAGCCCAGTGGCTCTAGGCATATGACTGTAGATTATAGGGAATTAAATAAGGTTGCACCCCTCTTGCATGTAGCGGTACCTTCTGTGATAGCCCTCACGAATCAAGTAAATCACAAGCTAGGGACTTATCATTGTGTTTTGGATTTGGCAAATGCTTTTTGCTTTACCCCTATTGCCCCAGAAAGTCAAGAACAGTTTGCCTTTTTGTGGAAGGTGGGACAATGGACATTTCAAGTGTTAACCCAAGGCTATTTGCATAGCCCCACTTTGTGTCATGGCTTCCTGGCCACTGATTTGGCTGAATGGGCCAAGCCAGAATATGTGAAACTGTGTGACTACATTGATGATATCTTGTTAACCAGTAACTCTCTTGCAGACGTGGAAGCTGCTGCCCCTACCTTGGTGGGAAAGAATGGGCGGTCAATCAAGACCAGGTCCAAGGGCCTGGCTTATCTGTCAAATTCTTGGGTGTTGTTTGGTCCACTATGATGAAGGTTATGCCTTCTACAGTTATTGATAAGATACAAGCCTATCCAACTCCTATAACTGTAAAACAATTGCAGGAATTTTTAGGTTTATTGGGATATTGGAGAGTGTTTATACCTCACCTAGCTCAGATCCTATGCACTCTCAACTCTGTTTATTGTTTATTTATTAAAACATCATCTGTTCTATTTTTTCATTTGGGAGGAATCTTCCTCTATTTGGCAGATCTTCAGAATCAATCCCTAAATCACTTTAAAATCATTACTCCAGTGTAGATTTCTTCAGGCTGTATTTGGTCAACTTCACCTGAATAATTTTTGGCCATTGTTTTCTTATTTCTCCACTGCAATGGTTCCTGATAATCTATTTGTCTTAGTCATGTTGAGCCCTTCAAAGAGAAATAAATAATAAGTTTGCCCTGAAATAATTGTTTCTGTTGTTTTGGTGTATAGAATAAATTAGGGTTATGGTTAGAGATAAACTCCAGCCACTTGAAAGAAATGATCATTACCAATGATTTGGGGAGATCCAGAGTTTCCCCTTTTTCTAAAGTCTTCATTTCCTTTTTGGAAGCCCAGCCTTTGAAGGACCTTACTGACCTCTGTCAAAATTTTATCCCACCTAGACCATCTTATCTAGGTGAATTCCTGCCCATTGTGTTCTACTCAAGCAAGTTTGGGTGGAGGTAGATTGTCTAGAGGTAGATTTGTCTAGATCTCTACTGGGTGTAGAGATAGTCTCTTTGTTCAAGAGTAACTTTATGTCACTCTCTCCACCTCTCATTGGAGTGAGCCCACTTATTGTAGTATTCATTCTCTCATTAATTGTTAACTGATCAGAGTTGATGCCACCCTCTGGAACACCCACTATAAGCTATGAGCCTGCTGTCATGATTGTCTTTGGTATTTGAGAGTGCCATTGACCTCTTTTATTAATAAAATGCTAGAATTATTATTATTATTATTTGCTTTTTGGTGAGGCAATCAGGGTTAAGTGACTTGCCCAGGGTCACACAACTAGCAAGTGTCAAGTGTCCTGATTTGAACTCAGGTCCTCCTGACTTCAAAGCCGGAGCTCTATCCACTGCGCCACCTAGCTGTACCAAAAATGCTAGAATTATTAATAAAATGACTAATTAGCCAGAAACTATGTCTCTCAAACTTTTTAAACATCAAACACTTGTTTGTTCATTTGTCCAAGGAGAAGGCACTAGATGTTACTCTGTTTAACAAGAACCTCTTTACACCTGGTTTTATGTGTGGATAGCATTCATTTCCTATCAGCTCACTGGCCATATTTGTAATTAATATTTATCAATATTCTCATCCCCATCTTCCCACCTTTTAGTTACTCAGCCATTTGCTGTCTGCCATTCCTAGAATGCTCTCCCTACTCATCTCAGCCTCCCAGATTCCATGACTTCGTTCAAGTCTCAACTAATATACCACCTTCTGCATGATGCTTTTCTCAGTAACACTTAACATTAGTGTCTTCCCTCTCAGTCATTCTCTCGATAGATCTTCTTGGTACATAGCTGTTTATATATTGTTTACCCTATTAGACTGAAAGTTCTGAGAGCAGGGATTATTTTCATCTTTATATCACTAGCATTTAGCTCAGTGCCTGGCACAAAGTAAGTACTTAATAAATATTTGTTGACTTGAATAGACTGGACTAGATCAAAATTATGTGTTTTTATCTTTTGTGATTTGACCATTCTTTTACATGGGGAATTTCTTCTTATCAATGACCTCCTTGGGAGAGAAGCCCAGTAATGGAATCTCTGGGTAAAAGAGTATGGAAATTTTAGTCACTTTACTTGCATAATTTTAAATTATTTTCCCAAATGGTTGTACCAATTCATAATCCCAACAATATACCAATGTGACTATCTTCCCAAAATGTATTTAACATTGACTCTTCTCATCCCTTATCATCTTTTCCACTCTGCTGAGTGTGACATGAAACCTCCAAATTATTTTGATTTGCATTTCTCTTGATATTAGTGATTTGGGGCATTCTTTCATATAATTGGTAATAGTTTGCAATTCTTCTTTTGAGAGTTCTTTTTTTATATCCTTTGACCATTTATCTACTGTAGAATACTTATATACACAAACACACATATACATATAATCAGAATGGTTTTGACATATAAACATACGTGTGTGTACACAGGTATGTGTGAATATATGTATACATACATACATAATTTTGCTATAATGTGACATGGATTTCTAAAATCACTGGGCTATGCAAAATCACACAATAAAAACCACAGGGCTCATGGGAAAAATGGAGTTGGGGGTACAACACTAAAAAAATTCTATCACTGACAACTAAAAAAAATATAGTAACAATAAAAACAATGGCACAATTTTATATGTTAAATATTAAGGGATATATAAATACTGTGATAAATAATGGCTACATCTACAACCTTGGGCTTCTATTGGGCCTGAACCCAAGTTTCCTTGGGGTTAGGCTGGCTATGAGCATGGTGGAGGAAGCGGGGCTCAACCATGAAAGAAGATGGGGAGGGACTAGAGGTCTTGGGTGTAGTCTGCGTTAAAACATGGCAAGCAAAATCGTCCCTAAAATCAAAATACTATATAACTCAGCTAGAATTTATAGAAATCTTCTGAGCAGTTCTGTTCATTGAGCCACTTTCTAATTTTGCAGTGGTTCAACATTTTATTTTAACTTTTTTTTCTGTTCTCTTAAAATGTTTCAGAATTTTTTTTGTCTCCCACTTTGATAGCATGGTAATAAATGCATGTTGCTTTCGAAGCTACACTACGACTTTATTCTTCTCTTCTAAAAAACCTTAACTTGTTTGAGTATATATAAAGTTTTCATAATTTCTAATTTTATATGTTTGTATTTACTCTTGTATAATTATTTTTAACTGAAAGTATTACAGAAATGAAGGTGGAATACTTAGAACCAAAGTTATGCTTAATAATAATAATTTACTACTTGAACTATCAAATATTAAATGATAATTAATATAATTAATTGGTATTATTCTATAACATGCTATATATACTTATATTAATATAGTTATAATAATTAGTGGCAATAAAATAATTTAATAACCCTAATTGCTCTTGAACCATTAAAAACACACACACAGCTCCTACTGTACCACATAATAAATAATAAATATGGCACTTAGACATGTTTGAGATATTAAACTAGTGTCATATGTATGTATATATGTGCATACATATGTATATATTTCATAAATGTGAAAGAACAGCAAAATACAGTCTTGTAGGGAAACACACATAGTGAAATGAGGTAACTGGCAAATATTTGAGAAATATACCTGCGTACATTTTGTGTATTTCAATTCAGTTCTGTTTAGGTAGGTGCAGTTTTCAGAGTTCTCTCTGCTTCTAGAAGATGAAATTATGCACAAGCAAATATGAAATGTATGCTATGTTCAAATTGTTCCCTAATATATCAATTGCCTTGGAACAAATTTACAGTTTAAAAAAAAAGCGTTATAGCAGAACTGACTGTATAAAATATATGTGTGTGTTAATTGTTGCCAAACCCTTGGGTAGAAATGTGATAGATTTTTTTCCCCATTCGACCACTTCTCTTCTGATCCTACATGGATTAATTTTGGCTATGCAGAACCTTTTTTAGCGTCATGTAATCGAAGTTATCTATCTGATCTCAAGTAACTGCCTCTAACACTTGTTTGGTTAAGAATATACCTCCTACTGTTAGCTCTGAGAGGTATTTACTTACGTATGTGTGTGTATGTGTGTGTGTAATTTGTATTTATTCCATATATTTGTTATATTTGTGTGTGTACATATTTACATATATATGTATTTTATATATGTACAAGTATGTGTTTATTTTTTGTATGATTATCTTTAACTTCTTAATATCACATAAATGTATAATTTAATTACATACACACGCATATACACACATATATATATTCACAACTGTCTGTAACTTACAGTTTTAGAGAATTTGTGTGAATCTGAGATTAAGTTATTTACTTACAATATTTATAGCAGTTCTCCTTGTGGTGACAAAGAACTGGAAATTGTGGGAATGTCCATCAGTTTGGAAATGGCTGAACAAGTTGTGGTATATGATCATGATAGAATAATACTCTGCTATAAGAAACGATGAGTTTGATGATTTTAGAAAAACATGGAAAAACTTGCACAAAATAATAAAGAACAAAATGAGCAGAACCGAGAGAACTTTGTATACGGGAAAAGCAACATTGTTTTAAGAGCAACTTTGAATAAATCATTTTAACTAGTGTAGATTCCCAGATTAACTACAGAGGGACCTATGAAGGAAGATGTTATTTGTATCCAGAGAAAGAACTGATAAATAGAAGTTTTTGTAGTTTTATTTTACATACATATATACATACACACACACCTATACACACATATATAGATATACATATAAATATATATTTGTGTCTAATGGTAGTGGTAGTCTGGTCTGGAAGTGAGGTAGAGGAGGGAGGGGAAAAAAGAAAGGTACATGATAACTTTATTAAATATTTAAGAAGAAAGCAAGTTGCACTTAATAGATTTGTGTTCCATGTGCAATCCACTTTTTTTCTATTCTCCTTTGTTATGGAAATGCTTGTTTTATATCTTAATTTCAGAATGAAAAAAAAGTAGAGTTTGAATGCTTGGCAGTTTAGATTGAGAAGAAAGTCATTGTCCAATACCTTCTCTTGACAGGTTTGTTAGCCCTTCCCTGTTTTCTATAGTTTTATGTAACTTTTTTTCTTTCTTTTTCTTCCTTTCTTTTCTTTCTCTTTCTTCTTTC
>NW_020943807.1:0-13617 GCF_900497805.2 Vombatus ursinus | reverse complement strand
TACATGTTGAGTCTGAAAAATCCCTTTCAGCTAGTAGGCAGCAGTTTCTCTCTTCTTCAGCCTTTTCCTTTCCTTTTGTAAGGAATTAGAGGGATTTTTCCAGCATTGAGAAATCCTTTGTTGAGGAAAGATTGTGTGGTACCCTCCTCAAAGTGGTCTGAGAGGCAGATCCAGTTCTAGTCAGAAGCAGCCCCTCAAGGGAAGCTGGTTTTTTCTAGACTAACTTTTGCATATTTGGGAAGGGATTATTTCAGTTAGATCTATTGGCAGGTAAGTAGAAGTAGCTGCAACAGCAGCAGCAGTAATAAATAGCAACAGCACCAATGACAGTAATAATAGCTCTCATTTATATGGTGTTAGAACAGTGATTAAGGTCAGGACAAACCACAAGTCTGAAAGTCTGTAAGACTGAGGTTGAATGATAGCACTCATCTCTCATGAGAGATGCGATTAAATTAAACGCAGAAAGAGACATACATTTTCAGATATGGTTAATGGGGAGATTAGTTTTCTGAACTATGCATGTTTTTAAGGAGAGTTTTTATTTTAGTTTGGCTAAGTGGAGAGGGGGAGAGGCAAAGTTAGAGGCATAGATTATAAATGTTAATATAATGAATAATGAAAAACCAAACATTGCCTTTTAGAATGCCTTTAGAAAGCATTTCCTTTGATGTTGCTAATGTGTATATTGGGTTTTTTTTTGGCACTTCTTGCTTTACTTTGCAGTGGTTCATGTAAATCTTTCTAATGCTTCTCTGTATTCATCAGACTCATCTGTAACAGTGCAGTAGTATTCCACTACATTCATGTACAACAATTTATTTGGCCATTTCTTAATCAATAGTCATCTGTTTGGTTTCCAGTTCTCAGATTTCATGAAAAGTGGTAGTATAAATATTTGGGAACGTGTGGGGACTTTTTTTTTTTTAATGAAGACTTCATTGGAGTATAAGCCTAATTACAGAGTCTCTGGTTCAAAAGGTAAGGAGATTTTAGTCACTTTATTTGCATAATTCCAAATTTCTTTTCAAAATAACTATACCATTACACAGCTCCAATAACAATGTATTAGTCTTCCTATGTTCTGACAATTCCTCCAGCATTACTGTCATTTTTACCAATTATAAAGCCTCAGGTATTTTAATTTTCATTTCTCTTACTATTTGTGATTTAAAGCATTTTTTAATTTAGTTATAAATACTTTGTAGTTCTTTTAGGAACTATTTTGGTCAAATTCTCTGATCTATTTCTCTGATAAAGTTAGGTATCCAAGATATATAAAAAGTTTATGCATGTGAAATACATAATACAATATATAATAATATGTATAATTGTTTATATATCTTGATTACCTAACTCTTATCAGAGAAATTTGATACAAAGTTTTTTCCCATTAAAGCACTACCCTTCTTATCCTAGATTCATTTTTTTTTGTACACAAGTTTTGCAGTTTAAAGTAATCAGTTATTTACTTTATTTTTTGTAATTTCCTCCATCTCTTATATGGTTAAGAATATATCTCTCACCTGTAAGAGTTATATGATCGATTTTTCTTCTAAAAATTTTTATTGTATGATGTTTAACAATAAGTTTATTTATCAATTTAGAACATATTGTAGAGAGTGGTAAAAGGTGTGACTTTATGCATAATTTCTGCCAGACAACTGTCCAGTATATATTCCCCTCTGGATGGATGCCAAGCATGGCTGTGCTGACCTGATGAGGTCACAGGCTGTTAGTGTAGGGGAGAAACAGCTAGCAGAGCCCTGGTAATGTGGTAGCAGAAAAGTAGGGACCCTGATGGCTGTGAGCACTTGCATGAGAGCAGAATCCCTGCTTTCAGTTCCAGGGTAGAGAAGCCAGTTGAAGTTTTCAGCCGCCAGAAGGACCAGAGGGAGTTAAGAGTGTTTGTGGCACAGTGGAGCTATGTGAAGACACCAAGAAAGAACAAAACAAAACCAAAAGAATGAACAAACAGAAGAGAATGTGAAACATCTTAATAAAAAAAAGTGATCTAGAGAACAGAGAAAGGAGAGACAATGGAAAAATCGTAGGACTACCTGAGAGTTATGACAAAAAAAAAAGATCCTAGCTACAATATTGTAAGAAATTATTAAGGAAAATTGCCCAGAAGTTCTAGAACAAGAAAGTAAAGCAGAAATAGTAAAAAAAAAAAAAATTCACCAATCAAAACCTCAAAGAAATCCCAGGAGAACAACTTACAGGAATATCATGGCCAAGTTTCAAAGTTCCGAGGTTAAGGAGAAAACATTGCAAATACAAGAAAAAAAAACAATCTAAATATTATGGAGCTACAATCAGGATTACATAAAACCTAGCAGCTTCTAAGTTGAAGGACCATAGGTCTTGGAACACTATATTTTATAGAGCAAAAGAACTGGAATTACAATCAAGAGTAACTTACCTAGCAAAGTTAAGTATAATCCCAAATAAAAATAATTGGATGATTAACACATTGAAAGACTTTAAGGTATTTATAGTAAAAAAGAGCAGAACTACTACATATAAGAAAATTTGGGGGAAAAAAAGGAAATTTTACATGTAAATCTGAGAGAATTATAAGGTAAACATTAAAGAATAGTTATAAGGGAATCAATTAGGCAAATCTGTTTACTTCTTAGAAATAAAAGTGTTATCAGCACACTTATGACTGTCATAATTATTTGGATAGTTTGAAAGAAAGACTTGGGCTGAGCTCTCTATAATGGGGTGATTCTAAAAAATAAATCTGTGTAGGGAGAAATAAAAAGCAGTAATTATCTCATATAAATAAGGGATGAAATGAACAAATGATACAGAAGAATCACCTAGGGGGGCACTAGTAGTACTGGAACCTTACTCTCCTCAGAAATGGGTTAAAAAGGGAACATATCCATCTAAAAACATATAAAAGTCTTCCAAAGGTAGAAAGAAATGAGAGGGCAAAGGGATAGGATAAGGGAGGGACTTTTAAAATGGGGAGTAGATGAAGAATCAGGAGAGGGAATAAGGATGAAGCTCTTAGAAAGATAGGTAGATTAAGGTGAAGGGGCAGGGGGAGAGATGATAAAGGAGGGACGCTAAGAGGGGTGGGTAGATTAAGGAATAGGAGGGCAAAGTAGAGGGGAGAAGGAAATTAGAGTGAGGAGGGATAGGGTAAATAGGGCCAGAAGGATAGTGAGGAAAAATAGGATGGAGGGAAATACAAAACAAGAAATTATAACTTAGAATGTGAATGGGATGAATTTATACATAAAACAGAAACAGAGCAGAATTATCTGGTAGTGGCTAAGAAATGGAGAAGTGGAATACTGGAAGAGAGTACACATAAAATACACAATAGTAAATGACTACAGTAACTTCTTGTTTGACAATTATCAGCACTTAAGTTCGGGGCATAAGAATTCATTATTTCCTAAAAGTTGTGAAAGCTGGCGAGCAGTCTGGCAGAAATTGGGCATAGAACGATATATTCACTACCTACCAAGATAAGGGGAAAATGGACTTATGACCTAGATGTAAAGGGAAGTAGCACAAAAAAATGAAAAGAGGGGCAGCTAGGTGGCACAGTGAATAGAGCACTGGCCCTGAAGTCAGGAGGACCTGAGTTCAAATCCAGCCTCAGACCAAACAGGTGACCCTTACTAGCTGTGTGACCCTGGGCAAGTCACTTAACCTCAGTTACCTAAAAAGAAAAAAAATGAGAAGTGTATATAAAATATTACTTATCAGAATCATGGTTATGAGGATAATATGTTAAGAAAGAAGAGATAGACAACATCATTGAGGTATAAAATGGATAATTTCAATTATTTTAAAATAAAAATTCTTGTATAAATAAATCTAAGATAGTCAAGATTAAGAAGAAGCAGAAAATTGGGGGGAAACTTTCATAGAGGATCTCTCACATAGGGGTCTCATTTCTCAAATGTATAGAGAGCTTTGCCAAATTTCCAAGATTAGAAGTCATAACTCAATTGATGAATGGTGTAGTGATATGAACAGGCAGTTTTTTGATGAAGAAATCAAGACTATATATAATTATATGAGAAAATGCTCTAAATCATTATTGACGAGACAAATGCCAACTAAAATGACTTTGAGATATCATCTTATATCTATAAGATTGGGTGAAATGATAGATGCCCGTCAATTAGGGAATGGCTAAGGAATTTGTGGTATATGATTGAGACTGACTAACTAGCCTTAATCACTGAATGGATATGGCCTCACTCAAACTGACACCTGAAAAAGACCTTAACTTCAAAAGGCCAAGGTGTCCCACTGCTTCCAGGGCCATCTTCAGTCATCCTGATTTATATCTTGCCACTGGACCGGGATGGCTCTGGGGGAGGAATTGAGGCTGGTGAGGTTGCTCAGCACCCCCTCACTTAAATACAATTAAATTCCAAGTCATGGCATCACTTTCCTGATGCTATGGTCCTGTTCCAAAGGGAAGGACAGACAACAATAACAACTTTGAAATACTCCTGAACATTTAACAATGACTTCTTAGAAACTTTTGTAAGCTGATTCCAATGGGTATGATTGTCGTAATCATACTTTGATACTTAATTTATAAACTTCCTTCAACATTCAGATCAACCATTTTCTTCTTTTTCCCCAGTTTTGCGCTTGTGAAAGTGGAATTAATGTTACCTAGAGAGCCAGGCACTGTGGAGTGAAGCCTGCTTCATTTTCACTCTACTGTTTTTATATTTTTACCTTTATATATCACTTCTGATAGGATTAAGAATATAAAGGGTAATTTCAGTGGTGAAGATTTAGTCTGAATTTCTATTGTAACTGAAAGAATTCATTATGTACGTTAGTTCATAAATTCAGGATTTCATTTGGCTCCTTTCTACCTTTCCAAACAGCAAATTATTTTTCACAAATACAAAAATCCAGCAAAAACATCTTTCAAAAAAAGAGAAAATGTAATGCTAGGGTTTGGACACGCGATGGCAGACTAAAACTGTAATATCTCAACTGGCCACAAGGCGGCAGGCATGCCCCAAAAGATGCAATATTCTTCTTGGACGCCAGATGTCACTGAAAGACCATATTATACAAGTTAAAGTCACATAATTGTTCAAAAAAGTTTTCTCAAGCAGCTACTAGATTCCAGCGGCTGTTCTAGGTACTGAGAATATAAAGACAAACATGAAGCTCTTTGTGGCATTTAAAATATATATATATAATAAGTCTAAAGAAAATATCAACAGAAGGAAGAGTGATGGGATGGGGGTCTTATAATTACATAGGACCAAATTAGTCAGTTAGCAAGCATTTATTAAGTGTGTGCTTTTTGCCAGACACCGTGCTCAGTGGTGGGCATGGAAAAAGAGGGGAAAAAAAGTCTATGCCTCAGCTAGCTCACAATCTAATTGGAGAATCAAACAGCAAACAAAATAAAGCTATATACAGGATAAATATGAATTTATTTAGGGAGGAAGGGCACTAGAATTGAGAGAGTTTGGGATAGACTTCATGTCAAAGATGAGTTGTTGACAGCACCTTTAAAATAAAATATGGGAACCAGTAGTGAGAAGTAAGGATGAAAATCATACCAGGCATGTTGGATAGGCAGAGAAAATGACTGGAGTCAAGAGATGGAGTATCTTGGTCATGAAACAGCAAGGAGAATTTTTTCTTTTTTTTTCTTTTTTTTTTACTTTTTTTGTTAATTCATTTTGATTTATCAATAATCACTTCCATATGCTTTTGAGTTTCAAATTTTTGTCCCCCTTCCTCCCTACCATCAACCCCAAGACGGCTCATAATCTGATATAGGCTATAAATTTACATTCATATTAAACATATTTTCACATTGGTGATGGTATAAGTAGAAATTAAAACCAATAGTAGGAACCATCAGAAAGAGGAAACAAAACTCAACAGAAGAGAAAAAAATAGCAATTCGGCTTCCATAATTCTTCCTTTGGGTGTGGATAGCATTTTCCATCACAAGGCCTCTGGAGATGTCGTAGATCCTTGTATTGCCAGGAACGGTTAAGTTTATCAATATTAGTCATCATGCAACATGGCTGTTATTGTGTACAATGTTTTCTTGGTTCTGCTCACTTCACTCAGCATCCGACCATACAAGTCTTTCAAGGAGGTCTTTTTCACAAGATGAAACAATATGTGGAAGGGAGTAAAGTGTAAGAATATTGGAAAGACAGAAGGTACCAAGGCTATAAAGGGCATTGAATGCCATATGCAGAACACTGTATTTAATCTTTGAGGTGATATGGAGGTTTTAGAGTTTATTGAGTAGGGGATGAGATGGTTAGAGTCCTGTGTTTTAGGAAAATCACTTTGGTGGCTGAATGGAGGATGGATTGGAGTAAGGAGAGACTTGAGGAAAGGCAAACACAAGAATCAGCTCTTGCAATACAAGACCAGTGCATGTATGAGGTGATGAAAGCTCGCAGCAGAGTGGTGGCACTGTTAGGGGAAAGAAGGGGGCATAGTGTAGAGATTTTGCAAAAGTGGCAACCAGAGGCTGTAGACAGATATATGGCATGTGGGGTGAGAGATTATCAGCAGCTAAAGATAACACCTAGGTTGTTAGCCAGTGGGACTGAGTGGTGATGGTGTACTCTACAGTAATATAGATGACAGGAAGAGATTTAAGAGGACAGGTGAGTTTGCTTGTAGACATATTGAGTTGAAATCTCTATTGGACATCCCATTCCAAATTCCTGAAGACAGTTGAAGGTGCAAGGTAAGGAGAAATTTAGGTGAGTAGACAGGTTGGGGCAGGAGAAGAAGAATTAAAAATCATTGTGACAGAGGTGGTATTAAATTAATGTAAGTTGGTGACATCAAAAAGGGAAACAGCATAAAGAGGGAAGAGAAGAGGGCCAAAGATGGAACTGTGTGTGATACCTACAGTTAGAGCAGTTAGAGGGCATGATCCAGATGAAGATCTAGTGAAGGTGAATGAGAAGGAGCAGTTGGGTTTATAGGAAAAGCAGCAGAGAGTGCTGTCTCTAGGGAGTGGGAAAAAAATTAGGGAAAAAAATAATATCCCAGGAGGAGAGGGTGATCAGCAGTGTGAAAGGCTGCAGAGAGGCTGAGGAGACAGAGGGCTGAATAGAGAGCATTGAGTCTGGCAACTAAGAGATTACTGGTTACTTTGAAGATGGTAGGATTGGTGGAATGATAAGTTTGGAAGGCAAATTATGAGGGGTTTGAAGAGACTAGCAAGGAAGCAGAAGCACCTATTGTGGATAGCCATTTCAAAGAGTTTAGCCACAAAAGGAATAAGAGATACAGGTTGATAGTGGGGATGGAAGAAATGAATGACGGCTTTTTGACGATAGGGAAGGCATTAGCATGTTTGTAGCCAGTAGGGAATGAGCTAGGAGACAGGGAGAGGTTCAAAATACATGAAAGAATGAAGATGAGAGAGGAAGCAATATGCTGGAGGAGAGAGGTGGAAAAGGATTGCTTGAGCAGGTAGAGAATATGGCCTCATGAATGAGTAATAACAGCTCATCAAGTGAAACAGTGGGGAAAGAGGAGACACTGACTAAAGGCATATGCTTCTTTTAAGATAAGAAAGAAGGAAGAAGGAAGAACACAGGGTGAATGACCTAAAATGATTTCTGTAAGAGATGAGGAAAGTTTCTCAGCTGAGAGCTTAGGGGCCATGGGAGGTCTGAGAAGGGATGAAAAGGTTTGGAAGAGCTGCTATGGAATGTGGGGATAGTTACTCTATAAGACATATATGCAAGAATTTCTAAGTGGTAATAAGAGAGACATTGAATCTGTGTAACAAATTTGTAGTACATCCAGCACGAACTTGATTTTCTCCACCTTCATTCAGCAGCACAATTGGAAAAGCAAGAGTAGCAAATGCAATGAGAGATCCCAGCTTGAGGCTTGGCAAATCATAACTAACGAAATGATAAGGAGGCCAGAGATACAAGGGAAGAGAAGTGCCGAATTGAAATGGTTTGCCAAAAGAGTAAGGTGGGGATAAAGGGTCTAATGCAGGGGAGATAATCTGGGAGATAAGTGAGAGGTAGAGTAATTGGCAGTCACATTAGGGATGAAGAATAAGGTTTGGTACAAGAAGTCAGAGGGAGAAGTAGAAACATAATAGATTAAGAGGATTTTGGAATTCTTGAACATAGAGGTGGTATACTTGTGGAAGATGACAAAATAAAGGCTATATCCATTGTTGGGTGTGGCAACCTTGTTGCTGGGGAAAAGTTTCCACAGTCGAAGGACTGTGAGCTCTGAAGCCCAGGCAATGGGAAGAGGAGCTAGTGGGTGGGTGGGAGTTCCGCCTTAGAGTCTATATAAACTGTCTTTGAGCTGCACCCCCTTGCGCTCCCTTGCTGGCACTATCTTGAGCAATGCTGGGTGTGTCCTTTCTCATGAGAAAGCAATAAAACTCCTTTTTGCCTTTCTTAAGAAAAAGTCTCTGATTTGATTATTATGGGGGTCACAAACACCCCACACAGTTTTGGTGGATTGTACAGGGATTCCCCCTTTTTAGGAGAGATCTCCCCACATTGGTCCCAGGGCAGGCACCCACGGGAGAATTTCTGGTGGCCCGAGGATTCAGTGTCTGTGAGATTCCCCTCCTGATTAGTCAAGGACCCAAAGAGAGACGATTTGGAGAGGCAAAAACTAAAGTAACAGAGCTCCACTGCGATTGCAAAGGAACCATCGAAGCCACCAAGAAAGTGAAACTGAAGCGGTCACGGAAGTTTGTGCACACAGACCCAGGTGAGCAACACCCATGAGTCCTTTGTGTACCTAACTGGTTTGAGTCCGTAAGGTAGCCAAGGCCAAGACTGTGAGCCCCTGGGTGACCGGGTTCCCTGGAGTCTAAGCGGAGAGGTCCGGAAGATGTCCAAGAGAACTGAAGTCTCGTGAGGGGAAGCCCTAAGAGCCCACCTAGACCCTTTGAGTAGGTAAAGGGGCCATCTGAGAGGATGGGGAAAATAAACTCAAAATCGGGTGGAGACAAGGAAAAGTTATGGATGTGCCAGCTGATAGTCCCTTGGGATCTAGGATTAGCAATTGGAATGAATTACCAAAGATACAGGGAACAGATTGAGTAATTGAGTGCATTATCAAAACATAAAAGGACAAGAAAATATAAACAGGATATATTTTGGGACTTTGTTTCTGTCTGTTGTGTGTCTGTGCCATTGAGTGTCTGTGTAATCTGAAACCCTGTAAGGTATAAAAATGCAGCCAGCAAGAGTCGCTTCTAAGAGCTGTATGTAGATGGATTTATCCCTTGGAAACTGTTTTCTCTTTATCTCCCCTTTCCCTCCCTCCTTGATTACAACAGCCTCAGAGGAGAGAGTGGATGAGAGAAAGTAAGAGAAAGAAATACTTTTTATTTAGGTTATGTGATTGGAAAAAGCCAGTTGAGGGTAAGAGAAGTGTCAGGTCAGACTTAGAAAGAAATAAGATATGTGCAGTATTAAAGGGACTTTAATCAAAGTACATCACAAGGAAAGGCAAGAAAGTTGAAGCATGTAGGAATGAGAGAAGTATGAGTAGAAAGAAAAGCATAATAAGTAAGTTGAGGAGGTATGAGGAAGTGGTCTGTTTTAAGTAGAAGGATGGAAAAATGAAATTTTTTTTGCTTCATTTGAAAACCAACAAAGTGTTTGAGGGTTACTCCCTGTTCAAATTGCTAAAGCCTGAGGTTTTCAGGAGGGTGGCTCTATCTGATAAGCCTCTAAGAAGCAGAGGGGACTTTTTCTTAGTTCCCTTAAGGAAGCAGGAAAGAAAAGGAGAAGTTAGAGCAGGAATTGTCACCACGTGTCTTTTTAAGGGAATATATAAATTTTTGGAAAATATTTCCTTTTAAAGTGCCAGGAGTATTGAATTTAAAACAAAAATGTTTTTAAATGTTTATTGTTAGTGATTATAAATTTGGATCTGATTGGAATTAAGTTTACTGTTCCAAAAAAAATGGTTGTTATGAGATATGACATTATTAGTTAATGTAATTGTTAAAAGTACTAAGAGTAATAAGAGCAATCGTTTCTATGTGTGATAATTTGGAAATGCAATTGATGTTACCTGAAGTTTATTGTTTAAGTTATTACTGTATTTCTAAATTGCATTGTATTTCTAAAACTCTTAGATTGTAAAATTTGAGGGATCATTATGAGGTAGAAATGGTGTTAAGGGAACTTTTGACCTGCAATGGGTCTTTTAGTGATAAAGATGAGATAATTTGAAACTGTTAAATACCTAGTGAGGTATATTTGGTTATAAGACTATGATAGCAGATTTTTGTTTAAAATCTTGACTATTATAAAAATATATGGTGGTATAAAGTTACAGTTTTAACATATTAATGATGAGATGAATGATTCTCTGTGCATAGTGACTTGGGAGTGCATTCATCTAAATTGATAATGGGTTGTTTCCAAGTTATTACAATTGTGGAAATAAATGCATAATGTATTCAGTCCTCTAAGGCCTGCTAGAGGGTCTCTGTGGCCTGCAAGTCCATGCCAAACTGTGCTCCTCTCCCAGCCTGGTGTGATATACCTTTCTGATCAACCATTTAGGCTGTCTTGGACTGGAAATTAGTTTTGCTCTGTCTTTTTGTGGGTTCTGCTGCTTTAGAATTTGTTTAGAGACATTTTTATAGGTATTTGGAGGGGTTTGGGGGAGAGCTCAAGAAAGTCACTGCTTTTACTCTGCCATCGTGGCTCTGGCCTCCAAAAGTTTAACTCTTATTGGTGGAGATAGCAGGTACATATATAATTAGGTGTAAAATATAAAGAAAATATAAGTTGTTTGGGGAAAAGGGAAAGCTCTCTAACTTTGGGGTGAGGGGGGTCAGGTGACAGTCAGGAGAGTCCTTAAACAGAATGAGGTGGGATGTGAGGTGAGCTTCAGAGGAAACTGGGGGATTCAAAGAGGCAGAGAGGAGGAGAGATTCAAGAGGACCAGCCTTTGTAAGGCTTAAAGAAGAAAAATGGAATGTCCTATGTGAAGAATAGCAACAAGGCAAATATACCTGGATCTTAGAGTACACAAAGTGGAATAATGTAGGATTACATCAAGAAGTTAGGTTTTAGGTGTTTACAAATGGTGATAAAAGACAGAGTTGGTTCAGTTTGATACTGGATGTACCAGTGAGCCAGTGTAACTATTAAAGTGTGGGAGTGACATGGTCAGGACCACAGGGCAAGAATGTTCTTTCAGCAGCTGAGAGGAGGATGGAAAGAAAAGAGGAATGACTTGAGGCAGGGAGACCATTTAGGAGACTATTGTAGTAGACAGGAAGAGAAGAGATGAGGTTATGTGAATGGAGAGATAAAAATGCAGGTCTGAGGTATTGTTCATGTAGTTATTACAAAACTTGGCAACTGATTAGATGTGGTAACTGAGGGAGATAGACCCATTGGATAGATAGATAGATGATTAATAGGTCATAAAGTTAGAAAAGTGTGTTCTGGCATAAACCTTTCAGGATATTTTGTTATCACCTTTAGAGAGTAGATGTCAAAGAAATACTATTTGCCTCCATGACAATGACACATGTAATTGTAGATATATAGATTGACTGAGAGTTAGATAGAAACATACATAAGAGCAATTTGCTAAATTTTCAGGCTGAACATTTATACTTTAAAAATTGCAAATGCTGCAAATATGGGCTTAATTTATTTTGTGAATTAAACTCATCAAAGTGATGGATAAAATGATAATAATACAAAATAAACTTATTATCTTGCATATATTTTTCAAAAACCTGATTTTTAAACACTCACCAGGACCCACCTCAATAGATTGACAGTTATATAGATACATAGATAGATACATACATACATAAATACATCTATACATACATATACAGATAGAGTCACGGCATTTACTGAGTGCTTACTGTGTATCAGGTACTGTGCTAAGTGTTGAGTTCAAAAATACAAGTAAGAAAAAACAGTCACTGTCCCAAGTAAGCTTTTATTCTAGTAAGAGAAGTGACCAGAACTCAGGGAAAATGGAAAAACTGGTAATAGGGAAGAGTTTCTAGCTGGTGATTAGGAAATGAGGTGGAGCTTTGGTTCTGGGTAAGATAAGCTGTAAGCTCCTTACCAGATGAGGTCTTCCTTTGGAAGCTCAGGGTGGCTGGAAAGGTGGTGCTGTCCCAGACAGTGATAGGGTAGTTATAAAAAAGTGGAATTTCAGGGCAATGATGTTCACTTGTGATTCTGTATTGTATACATGTTGAGTCTGAAAAATCCCTTTCAGCTAGTAGGCAGCAGTTTCTCTCTTCTTCAGCCTTTTCCTTTCCTTTTGTAAGGAATTAGAGGGATTTTTCCAGCATTGAGAAATCCTTTGTTGAGGAAAGATTGTGTGGTACCCTCCTCAAAGTGGTCTGAGAGGCAGATCCAGTTCTAGTCAGAAGCAGCCCCTCAAGGGAAGCTGGTTTTTTCTAGACTAACTTTTGCATATTTGGGAAGGGATTATTTCAGTTAGATCTATTGGCAGGTAAGTAGAAGTAGCTGCAACAGCAGCAGCAGTAATAAATAGCAACAGCACCAATGACAGTAATAATAGCTCTCATTTATATGGTGTTAGAACAGTGATTAAGGTCAGGACAAACCACAAGTCTGAAAGTCTGTAAGACTGAGGTTGAATGATAGCACTCATCTCTCATGAGAGATGCGATTAAATTAAACGCAGAAAGAGACATACATTTTCAGATATGGTTAATGGGGAGATTAGTTTTCTGAACTATGCATGTTTTTAAGGAGAGTTTTTATTTTAGTTTGGCTAAGTGGAGAGGGGGAGAGGCAAAGTTAGAGGCATAGATTATAAATGTTAATATAATGAATAATGAAAAACCAAACATTGCCTTTTAGAATGCCTTTAGAAAGCATTTCCTTTGATGTTGCTAATGTGTATATTGGGTTTTTTTTTGGCACTTCTTGCTTTACTTTGCAGTGGTTCATGTAAATCTTTCTAATGCTTCTCTGTATTCATCAGACTCATCTGTAACAGTGCAGTAGTATTCCACTACATTCATGTACAACAATTTATTTGGCCATTTCTTAATCAATAGTCATCTGTTTGGTTTCCAGTTCTCAGATTTCATGAAAAGTGGTAGTATAAATATTTGGGAACGTGTGGGGACTTTTTTTTTTTTAATGAAGACTTCATTGGAGTATAAGCCTAATTACAGAGTCTCTGGTTCAAAAGGTAAGGAGATTTTAGTCACTTTATTTGCATAATTCCAAATTTCTTTTCAAAATAACTATACCATTACACAGCTCCAATAACAATGTATTAGTCTTCCTATGTTCTGACAATTCCTCCAGCATTACTGTCATTTTTACCAATTATAAAGCCTCAGGTATTTTAATTTTCATTTCTCTTACTATTTGTGATTTAAAGCATTTTTTAATTTAGTTATAAATACTTTGTAGTTCTTTTAGGAACTATTTTGGTCAAATTCTCTGATCTATTTCTCTGATAAAGTTAGGTATCCAAGATATATAAAAAGTTTATGCATGTGAAATACATAATACAATATATAATAATATGTATAATTGTTTATATATCTTGATTACCTAACTCTTATCAGAGAAATTTGATACAAAGTTTTTT
>NW_020943806.1:0-2036 GCF_900497805.2 Vombatus ursinus | reverse complement strand
TAGACAGGGATAGTTTAATCTCCTCTATACCTATCTTTATTCCTTCAGTTTCTTTCTCTTATCATATTGCTACCTCTAATATTTCCATTACCATATCAAATACGAGGGGGAGAGTGGACATCTTGGCTTCACTGCTGTATTTACTGGAACAGATTTTATATGTGACTTATGACTGCTTTTCATTTTAGATTCTTTTTACGACATTAAAACTTTTAGCATCAAAGATTGTTATACTTTGTGAAAGACTTTCTTTCTATTGAGATGATGTTGTAATTTGTGATATTTGGTGTTTAATATGATTAAATTATATTGATTGTTTTCCTAATATTGAACCATCCTTGTGTCTCTGGTATATATCCCAGTTGATCATAAGGAATGTTTTCTTCAACAGTCATTATAATCTAATTGGATTAGCCACTGCTAGGTCTTGTATGATTTTTAATTGTGTGACTGTCATATTTAAGTTGGTTTTTTTTTTATTGTTGCTCATAATATTTTATTCTTGAGTTGAGTTTGGAATTTGACTGTGATAGTCCTGTGGGTTTTCCTCATAGGATCTCTTAATTTGTGATCAATGGATTTTTTCTGTTACTACTTTTCCTTCTTGTTCCAATGCTTCAGGAAAATTCTTTTTGATTATTTTTTCTATTATTGTATTAAGATTTTTTTTATTGTATCTTTCAGGTAGTCTGATTATTATGTTTCTCTTCTTGATATTTTCTCCAGATCAGTTGTCTTTCTTATGAGATGTTTCACTTTGTCTTCTATTTTTTCATCTTTTATATTTTATTATTTCTTTACCTTTTATCAGTTTATTGGCTTCCTCTTTCCCAGTTCTGCTGTTCAAGGAGTCATTTTGTTCCTTAAGATTCTGAATCTCCTTTTCTAATTGGTAGACTTTCTTTTCATAATCTTTTTGATTTTCTTGGATTGCTCTTTTTTTTTTTTTTTAGTTTTTCCTCAATCTATCTCATTTGATTTTTAAAGTCTTTTTTAAGTTGTTCTATGAATTCGTTTTGAGCAGGTGACCATTTGACATCATTCTTTGGGGTAGAAGGGCCTTTCTTTGCTTCAGTATCCTGCTCTGAAGAGGAACCCCAGTCTTCCCTATAACCACAGTAACTCTCTCTGGCTGGATGATTTCTCCTTTGCCTGTGCATTTTTTTTCATGTGTAGTAACTTAGTTTACTACAATCACCTCTAGTCCTGGGGCATGGGGAATGGTTTCTCTGGCCTGGGATCCTCCTTCAGTTCTCTCCTCTGGCTTGGAACCAGAACCAAGGCCTACTGCTCTCTGCAGTAGATTCTGAATGCTTGGAAGTTCTGCTAGAGAAAAGACCTCAGCGTCCAGGACATTATATTGCCAGATGATCTTCAGAATCTTCCTAAGACCAATCAAATGGAAACAATTCAGTTACCTAGCATGAGGCTGGTAGACTGTCCATGTTTCAAAGGCTTACAGGAATGAGGTCAACATGAGGGCTCTATAGAGCATACCTCTTATTTCCCACTTTTTGCTTCAGAGTTTCGCAAACACAGAGCTAACTCTGGCAACATGTGCATCAACATGATCATCTGTGTGTTCAGCCCTGGAAAGTATATTGCCACGGTAAGTGAGCTTAGCCACTTGGTATATGGTGTGAAATGCTGGCCTATGCCTAGTTTCTTCCTAACTACTTTCCAGTATTCACAGCAGTTTTTTTTTTCAAGTAGTTAGTGCTTGCCCCCACAGCTTGGATCCTTTTGCATATCAAACACTAGATAATTATGGTTATTAACAGCTTAATATTATGTGCTTAATGTATTGCACTGATCTACCATTTAATTTTTTAGCCAGTAATGAATTGTTTTGATCATTGCCACCTTATAACACAGTTTGAAGTCTGGCTGCCTTATATCACTTTTTCCCATTGATTCCCTCGATATTCTTGACATTTTGGTCTTCCAGATACATTTTGTCATTATTTTTTTCCAGCTCTATAAAATAATTTTTGGTAGCTTGATTGGTTTGCCACTGAATAAGCTGATTAATTTAG
>NW_020943805.1:0-1250 GCF_900497805.2 Vombatus ursinus | reverse complement strand
AGTCAAGGACCCAAAGAGAGACGATTTGGAGAGGCAAAAACTAAAGTAACAGAGCTCCACTGCGATTGCAAAGGAACCATCGAAGCCACCAAGAAAGTGAAACTGAAGCGGTCACGGAAGTTTGTGCACGCAGACCCAGGTGAGCAACACCCATGAGTCCTTTGTGTACCTAACTGGTTTGAGTCCGTAGGGTAGCCAAGGCCAAGACTGTGAGCCCCTGGGTGACCGGGTTCCCTGGAGTCTAAGCGGAGAGGTCCGGAAGATGTCCAAGAGAACTGAAGTCTCGTGAGGGGAAGCCCTAAGAGCCCACCTAGACCCTTTGAGTAGGTAAAGGGGCCATCTGAGAGGATGGGGAAAATAAACTCAAAATCGGGTGGAGACAAGGAAAAGTTATGGATGTGCCAGCTGATAGTCCCTTGGGATCTAGGATTAGCAATTGGAATGAATTACCAAAGATACGGGGAACAGATTGAGTAATTGAGTGCATTATCAAAACATAAAAGGACAAGAAAATATAAACAGGATATATTTTGGGACTTTGTTTCTGTCTGTTGTGTGTCTGTGCCATTGAGTGTCTGTGTAATCTGAAACCCTGTAAGGTATAAAAAGGCAGCCAGCAAGAGTCGCTTCTAAGAGCTGTAGATGGATTTATCCCTTGGAAACTGTTTTCTCTTTATCTCCCCTTTCCCTCCCTCCTTGATTACAACAGCGTCAGAGGAGAGAGTGGATGAGAGAAAGTAAGAGAAAGAAATACTTTTTATTTAGGTTATGTGATTGGAAAAAGCCAGTTGAGGGTAAGAGAAGTGTCAGGTCAGACTTAGAAAGAAATAAGATATGTGCAGTATTAAAGGGACTTTAATCAAAGTACATCACAAGGAAAGGCAAGAAAGTTGAAGCATGTAGGAATGAGAGAAGTATGAGTAGAAAGAAAAGCATAATAAGTAAGTTGAGGAGGTATGAGGAAGTGGTCTGTTTTAAGTAGAAGGATGGAAAAATGAAATTTTTTTTGCTTCATTTGAAAACCAATAAAGTGTTTGAGGGTTACTCCCTGTTCAAATTGCTAAAGCCTGAGGTTTTCAGGAGGGTGGCTGTATCTGATAAGCCTCTAAGAAGCAGAGGGGACTTTTTCTTAGTTCCCTTAAGGAAGCAGGAAAGAAAAGGAGAAGTTAGAGCAGGAATTGTCACCACGTGTCTTTTTAAGGGAATATATAAATTTTTGGAAAATATTTCCTTTTAAAGTGCCAGGAGTA
>NW_020943804.1:0-1710 GCF_900497805.2 Vombatus ursinus | reverse complement strand
GTCTGGCCTCAGACAGTTGACACTTACTAGCTGTGTGACCCTGGGCAACTCACTTAACCTTACCAAAAAAAGCAAAACAAAACAAAACAAAATAAAACTAGATAGAAGGCAACCTGCGAAGGAAAGAGAGTAAAGGCTGAGAGGACTGAGAGAAGCCTTTTGCAGAAGGTGAGCCTTGAGTTGGGTCTTAAAAGAAGCCAGGAAAAATAAGAGATAGAGGTAAGGGAGAAGAGCATTTTAGCCATGAGGAACAACCAATGAAAAACCACAGAAAAGAGAGATAGAAAAGCATGATCAAGACTCTGCAAGGGGGCAGAGGAGAGAGAAGTGTAGAACACTGGAAGGATAAGAGGGGGCAATGAAGAGCATAAATGCCAGTCAGAGAAGTTTACAATTGATCTTGGAGGTATGACCTCTCAAAAGTTCTGGAAATGTTACCTACTTCTATTTTTCTCCATAAAGTGCTCACTTGAGTTGTTGTCTTAGAGTGTAGTAAGAAATACAGAAGGAATAGAGAAAAAGAAAAAGGCTGAAAGACATAATAAGACAGTGCAAATATTTTCCTAAAATTGTGCAAGTTCACACCTGTGATGGAGTCAGTATGGGTAACTTCCAGTTCAGAAACTTCTTCCACCGATGCAGAGCAGTCATTCCTCAGTAATGTTGAGTATTGCCGAGCAGTCTGGGGTTTAAAAGATTGAGGGACTTTCCCACAGTTGTACAGTTAATGTTAATTAGGGGTAGGATTTGAAACCAGGTCTTCTAGACTCCAAGACCCTCTCTCTATGATACTCTGTTGCTTCTCTATGTAAATACTCATGCAAAAAAATCAAGGAAGAACCTGAGATTTGTCTTCTCCAGAAAGATATCATGTCTAGGCTTTCCTCTTTACCTTAGTTTGGGGAAAATTTCTAAAACTAAATGAAGAAAGGTTTACATTTTTCTAGTATCTGCTTTATGATTCTTTCTGTTCATTCCTATGTGATATTCCTGTTTTGGAATGGGAGTGTGCCAGACACTGTGCTAAGCACTTTTCTTGCTTGTTTTTTTAATGAATATTATCTCATTTGATTCTCACAACAATCCTGTGGTAAATGTTATTTTTATCCTAGATTTACAGTTGTGGAAAACGGAGACAAAGAGGTTTAAGTGACTTGCTCAGTTACACACAGCTGAGGGAGGATTTGAACTCAGAACTTACTGGCTCCAGGTCCACTGCACCAACAGGTGACTCTGCTATCATGATTCCGACTAACCAGTTATTTTCCCTAGAAGAATAAAGCAGACAATGACCTTTTTCAATATAGGTCAAAGAGGACTCATTTCACTCATCTCTTAATGCACTTTCATTCAATGATTCTTTGTTGAAGCTATCATTCTGGCCACCAAATGCCTTGCAAAGATACTACCGATCATTTCAAGGTGTTTTTAAGAACACTCCCACTTCTCCCTCACACTGAAAATGGAAGAGTTTGTGAGAGAACTATTTTATGTTATTAATGTTCATGTGTTTATTGTTATTCCAAAGTCCTTAGAAAGGTAGTATACATGGTGTATTATTATGTTTTATTGTGTAATCATTCTGCTCAACCTACCCCTGTTTCTCTAAACAGTGATTATCTTACTAGTCTAAGAAGATTGAAGCCATTTAACACGAGTTCCTTTCATTAACCCTCTTCTCCATAAACTAAACAAAACAAAACAAAAAAA
>NW_020943803.1:0-1952 GCF_900497805.2 Vombatus ursinus | reverse complement strand
AGGAGTGGGACCAAGCATGGAGGTCAAGGAACTGCATGTCCTGGGCAGGGTTGGCTGCTCACCATCGATGTAAAGGCTCTTCTTGTCCAGGGTGTAGGGACCCAGCCTGGTAATTTTATGGGTCTTCTTGCTCAGCTCACAGTAAATATTCTTTCTTTCCAGAATGGGGACGGTGTGGAATTTCCAATACGTACAAAGGAAATTCATTGTAGTGCCTTTTTTCACAGACCCGAGAAAGGACACATTGGTAATGACTGTGACCTATCTGGCTTGACACAGGCATGCAAAAGTTAGCTGCAGTGAGAAGGAACCATCAGTGTTCTACAAAGTAATTTGGCTTTTTTAAGGATAATAATTTATCTTAAAAAATTTTTTTGCTAGACCCTTCATTTTATTAAGGAGCTGGGGGCAAGAGAGGGCATAGACCTTCCTTGACTAATACAGGTTAGCATCTTCCCTGCAACGTATTGACTCAGACCATTACCTGGAGAAATCAGATGATCTGCCCAGGGTCACACAGCCAGTCTGTGTCAGAGAGGTGACCTGAACTCAGGTCTTCTTGACTCTTGAGACCTGCTCTCTAACGCACTACAACATGCTGCCTCTAGAAGCTCAAGTCAATACAACTAATGGAAATACAGGGCAATAATTGACCTTTAAACAAAGTCCTTTCAACATGTAATATAGCTTTTCAATCACTTCCTCTAAAGAGTTCCATCAGGATTATTTGTTCATTGATTCTCTCTCTCTTTCTTCTTTTTGTTGGTGTATTCAGGGCAAAGTTTGTTTTTCTGATTTTGTTTTTTTTTTTACTTTGCATTTTTTGATAAAGTTCTTTCCATATTTCTTTGTAGCTAAGTGGTACAGATAACTGAATGCCAAGCATGGGAGTTAGGAAAACCTGAGTTCAAATCCAGCCTCAAACATTTACTAGTGATGTTGCCCTGGGCAAGTCATTTAACTTCTGCCTGTTCCTGTTTCCTCAAGGAGGAAAGTAGAGATAATAACAGCACCTACCTCCCAGGGTGGTTGTGAGGATCAAATGAGGTACTATTTGTAAGACACACAATGGGACACACAATGCCTGGTACACAGTAGGTGCTTAGCAAATGCTTCTTCCCTCCCTTTCCCTTCCCCATTCAGAGAAGCACAGAATTTAGAGTTGGAGGAGCACTCAAGGGTCAGCTAGTCTATCTCATATCTGAAAGAAATAACATCAAGGCAACCAAGAGTTCTCATCTGATCTCACTACCTATCTTGGGAATAAATTTCCTGTTAATCATTTTTGTTCTGTCGTTTCTAGTACAAAAACCATCCACTTTGACAGAGAAAACAAGCAAAAAAAATCAAGCTCTTCTGCCTTCTCTTTCTGTGGTCAGTCATCATCATCTCATCCACCCCCAGTTAGCAAGCCTATCCCATGATCCTTCTCTTTCCTCAGCACAGCTTTTAAAAGAACCCTCATTTTGTTTGCTTGGCTTTGCATTCATCCTCCAGATCACTAGAAGTATTAGCCCTCCAGACACTATTTTTGCCTGACTCTGCTATTCTTATAGTCTTCCTGTTACCTCCTCTTCTGAAAATAGTCTAATACTCAAGTACTTTGCATATATCTAATTTTTTTTAAATCCAAGCTAGTTGGTTAGCTCCTTGCGCATCCACTTCAATCTCTCCTAACAACTCCAATTTTTCTGCCTCATTGGAACTGTTTCACCTTCTGTGTCTTCAGAAGTTCATTCTTGAGAGTTTCTTATTGTTCCTCATATAATAGGGGGCTGAGACCTGGGTCGCATGCTGAACCTTGTAGTTCAGGGGGACAAGCATTCCCTCACAGCCCTGAATGCAATTAATCTTTGAGCTGGCAGGGGGACTTGAGATCAGGAGTTAGAGAGGGGGTGGAGGTGGGACAGAGGAAGGGATGGAAAGAGAGAGGGAGGGAGAGGAAAAGAGGG
>NW_020943802.1:18226-19818 GCF_900497805.2 Vombatus ursinus | reverse complement strand
GATTTGTTCTGTGAAGTTTAGATTCAATCAAAGGGCTGCACCTGAGGACCTAGAGGGCCGTATGTGGCCTTGAGGCTGCAAATTCCCCACACCTGGTTAGACATTGAGCAGCTAACTTTGCTGGGTAAAAGATCTTTCTCAATCATCATCACTGTTATCATTATCAAGCATTTAAATTTAACTTAAAATTTTCAGAGTTATTAACATATCTTATTTTATTCAATCTTCACAATGAATCTGTGAGGATTTTTTTTGGTGGGTTAGGCAATAGGGTCAAGTGACTTGCCCAAGGTCACACAGATAGTAAGTGTCAAGGGTCTGAGGCTGGATTTGAAGTCAGGTACTCCTGACTACAGGGTCAGTGCTCTTTACACTGTGCCACCTAGCTGTCCCTTGAGAATTTTTTTAATCAGATGACAAAACCAAAGCTGAAAGAAAGCTAGTGACTTGCCTAGGGTCAGTCACTTAATAAGTTTCTGAAGTAAGATGGGAACACAAGTCTTTCTGACTCTAATTTGTATATTCCACCCACTACATTAAGCTGTCCTGTAGATAAATAATGAGATAGAAGTTGAAATGGAAGATTGGTGCAAATGTGAAGCAACCCAAGTGACTGAGTCAGGATATTAGACCCTACAAGATCACCAGTGATAATTACTGTTACTTTTGCAGCACCATTCACCAACAAACATTTGATTTGTTAACAGGCAGATAAATGACTCATGTAGAAGTTTAGGAAGATTTATCAGACAAAAAAGATAAAATTGATCCTAACTGCTTGAATTCAAACTTTACATTAATGTCTAATATCCATTTAGTACTTTAAAACTTGAAAACTTTGAGAGAGTGTGGGTATGAAACTGATTCATTTAATATGACTTATTTTTACGTAGCCAACAAAGCTAAGATATTGAGAACATACACCCACACATATTCTTGACTACAGGTACAGTATTATATTAAGATTCTTTTATTTCTTACACTATTCAGTCTAATCACTCTCTGTGTATATTTTTCAAAAAAAATCCTTTGGGTTTCTAATTTGATTTCAATCACAATTTTATTAGGTAGGTCATATAGTTAATAAAAATTCAGATTTTTAATTAGTGGATGAGATTTGAAGCAAAGAGGCTTACTAGGAGATGATTGTAATGGTATAGGTGCAGGTGATGAGGACTGACATAGGGTAGTGACTGTGTGAATGAAGAAGGGATCAGGAATGAATGTGGGTGGTAGAGATACAAATGGAGAGAAGGGATTGTATCGAAAATGGAGTTGTGACCATAAAATAAGGATCGGCTTAATTTATTGAATCAACTCACTTTCCATATACCAATTAAATTAAGTGATAAGATTGTATAGTGAGTGTCCTGAAGGCCACAGCTGTTTTCTATATCTTTTTATATCCCCAGAATTTATCACAGTGTCCAGCACATAGTAGGGATTTAATAAATATTTCCTAATGACAGAACAAGGAGAAGGAAAAGGAAGAGGAGGAGGAGGAAAAGAAGGATGAGGAGGAAGAGGAGGAGTAGGAGGAAGAGGAGAAGAAGAAGAAGAAGAAGAAGAAGAAGAAGAAGAAGAAGAAAAAG
>NW_020943802.1:0-18216 GCF_900497805.2 Vombatus ursinus | reverse complement strand
AAGAAGAAGAAGAAAAAGAAGATGATGATGATGTTGGTGATGCACAATCAATCACAGACTTTAAATTGTGGAAAATTATTTGCACAAATATTGGATTCACATATTCACAGTCAAACTAGTTAGAACTACAATCATAACAGAAATTAGAATGAAGGAACCAACCAGGGTGCAGGGAAGAAGACATCACCACTTTTCTTTTGGCTCACTTCTTTCCACTAACTTTGGTCAAAGGAAGACCTTGAGAGTTCCCAAGCTGCCTAAGGATGTTCAAATTTTGTAGGACATTTGTTGGGTGGTGCAGAGATGACTGTCGTCACAGCCATGACAATTGAGAAATATGGGGCCATCTGTAAGCCCCTGCATTATCATGAGCCAGCATCTCCATTTGTAGCCTGGTCAGAAGGCCTCCATCACACTATCATCCAAATGTTCTTCATTTTACTGTTGCCTTTCTGTGTTCCTAATACCAATGGTCCTTTCATGTGTGACTTGTTTCCTTTGCTACAACTGGCCTGTACTGACATGCACATGCTTGGGCTTATGGGGTTGGCCAACAGTGGGTTCATTTGCATTCTAATATTTCCTTCTTAAACATCTCTTATGGTATCATCCTGAACTCCCTGAGGATGTATAATACAGAAGGATGGTATGAAGCCATCAAAGGTGAAGTATGATCTAGTAGCCTTTCTGACCTACTGGGAAAGTCACATTTCCATTATATCATATAAACTTGTCAATTCGTTCAGAATTTGAATTTGCCTAAAATAAAAATTTGAGCTGCTAAAAACAGCATTCTCTGGAGTCCACATTAGGGATTTTCCTTCTTCTCAATATTTTCTTGTTATCTCTTCTTGATCTCATTCCTTAAAGAAAGACATGTGCCTGTGAAGGGACAGGTAGTGAATTTTGTATAAAAGAGGGTCTATAAACATGAAAATAAATGGAATCCAAGTTTTTCCCACAAAAATGAAGGGTTAGTGAGTTGTATAAGTCTGCACCATAGATCTGCTTTTTTGGAGGATGATTATTGGTCAGTGTGGTTTGCCCCAAAAAGGACCTCGAGAATCTGATGTTTATAAGGTCTTTGTAGATCCTATCTTTGATGGTGCAGAGATTATTATCCTAAAAGCTATGGTGTATGTCAGGTTTGTGTAGTAGGCACAGTCCTATATTACATGACCTCCATAGACATATGTCTACGTTTGTAGCTGCTGAGCATGAACTTGCCAGGGGCATTCCTGCGTTCCATGATATATTCATGTTTTTTTTTTTACCTTTCTATGATAAATGGCATTGCTGATTTTCATGTGAAACTTAATTTGTATTTTGCTGGCATTGGCTTATTCCAACATTCATCCAATCGCTCTTGTGGTGGTAGATACCTATACATGAATCTGTATTACCATTTTCTCCTCTTTCAGTTCTATTAAAGAACCATCCTGAAATCTTTCTCTATATATATACATACATATGCATGATTTTAATAATGAAATTTGAACTTGGAGAAGAGATATATATTGTTCCTTTATCGGTATAGTTGAATTACTATGTGTGGGGACCTCTGTGCTCTCTCTGTCTCTGTCTCTGTCTGTCTGTCTGTCTCCCTCTCCTGTCTCTCTCTCTCTCCCTCCCTCTCTCTCTCCCTTTCTCTTTCTCTGGATCACTGGCTCTGACTCTCTGGCTCTTTATAATAAGGTGAACTTTGACCCTTCAGAAGACTTTGATTGAATTTCTTCCTTCCTTTCTTTCCTTTCTTTCTTCCTACTTTCTTAATTTCTCATTGCTTCTTTTTTCTTTCCCTTCTCCTTCTTCCTTCCTTTTTTCCCTTCTCTTTTAAAATGGCTAATATGGAAATGTTTTGCATGGTCATGCTTGTATAATCTTTCTCAAATTGCTTGTCGTCTCAAGTGGAGATGGGAGGGATGGAGAGAACTTGGAACACAAAATTTAAAATAAATGAATTTTAAAAAGTTTTATTGCATGTAATCAGAAAAACAATAAAATGGAAACTTTTTCAAAACAATAACCTCTGCTCTGAAGCAGTCTTTATACCTTAAAACAAAATCAGAGGCCTTTTCTTCTTGTTATTGTCTAATTTGTAAAGAGATTAAGAAAGTATCTGTTAAATACATGTTGTATGGCCTGCACTCTACTAAGATCTGGTGATACAAATGGTAAAATAAGAAAGTTCCTGCTTTCAAGAAGTCCAGATCCTAAATGGGAGACACAATAAATGAATGAGGGTTCACTTTTATGGTAGGTGAAGTCCATGTTGTAGTTAGGATCTGAAATGCAAACAAGCAGGGCAGATGGTCAGTGGTTGAGGAACGTGGGCAGATTTGACAATGTCAATGGACACAAATTGGCGACTGTTAAGAAGATGGGAGTGAATGCAAGGGTCAGAGTGGAGTGCATCTTTGGGTTATCTCAGGCAGAGCAGGGAATGGAGTGTAGGAGGTCAACATCCTACTGAGAACAGGCATCCAAAATCAGGTGGAAGTTGGACAATAAAGGTTGGTGTGAGGAAGTGAACATTTTCTGGCTTTCAATGATGGAGACCAGTATGGAGCTGGTAGTAGGAATGAGATAGGGCTTTGCATAATTGTTTTCTCTACTTTTAATGTCACCTAACTATTAAATACCCCTAACAACACATTCAGGTAAATTCAGAAGTATGCTGAAAAAAATAAATCGAATGTGTATTTGTGTGTGTTTGTGTGTGTGCACATGCTGGGGAATATAGGATAATTATATATAGACTGCACAAAGAGATTATTCTTAAGAAGACTGAATTATTTAATTTTGGTGCATATCTATGATTTCATTGGTGTGAGCACTCTTTGGTGTAAAAGTTTTTAATGATCAATTAACAAGCAATTATTACCAACCATGTGAATGGAAATTGACAACTATCTGTAATCCAGTTTTAGGGAGCTGAAAAGGAATGTTGAGAGATTATTGCTCTGCCCATGGTCAGATGGCTAGTGTGTGAGAGGGGAACCATGAACCCAGCTCTTCTTGGCTTCAATGTCAGCCCTCTAGTCACTGTGTATTTTTTAAAAGAGTAATGGATTTAAAGTTCATGAGTACCTTACAGATGAAATAGTACTTCTCACTTATTTGGCAAGGGAGGAGACTATAGACCTGAAAGGATAAACCACTTGTCCCAGATCACACTGAGAGAGACAGAAACTGGGTTTGAACCTATGTCGTCTGACTCCAAATCATGTCTCTTTTCCCCTGCATCATTGCTGTCTCCTCATTCAATGGCAACCTACATATGCATGATATATTATTTCAAGATGGGGAAAGTGCTTCCTCAGAAGAGTTGTACATCTCAGTCATTCACATTTTAGTTTGAAACACCTGATTACCATTCTATGTGGGATTTAGCTAAAATTAACCATGGTGGAAAAATTAGATGTGTTTAAAATGCCGTTCTTTCTGGGTGAAGTAATACAGTGACTTCTGCTTTCGCCGTTCAGGTGCAAATTTCTCATCAGTGATCTTTGCCTCAAAACCTATGAGGGAGGAATAGTGGAGAGCAAAGTTACCACCATTTTCTTTAAAGAGAAATATTTGAAAACAGTTTTAAAAGAGGAACAATACATATTTTCTTTCCCATTAGTGTTTTGAGACTAAGGCATTTTTTTTCTTTTTGTTTTTTAGTTTTCATAAGCGCTACAAAGTTGTTACTGACACACAGTAGCATGTAAAATGTATTGACTTGATCTGTTCTGAAGAAACTGTGAGTACATGAAAGGACCTAGTAAGACTTTCAGAATACATTGTATGACCTCATAGATAATAGCATTCATGACGTGGGTGCTACCTGACAGAAAGCAGAGGGAAGTGCCACTGAAGGCCCAATCTACCTCCTTTAAGATTTTACCTAGGTAAAGCTAACTCTTGCACAAACCAAAGTTGAAAATCTGAGTTAATTATTTCTTCTTGTAGGTGATGTCCCCCAGTTCCTTGGAGGCTGAAAAGTACTTCCCCATCTTCCCAAACTTCGACACAATTAATATAAATTCTTTATTGACTGGAAGAGGCACAGTTAGCTCTAAGTACAGGTGTGGATAAAGAGCTTGGGGAGAAAGATGGATGGAACCCCAGAGTGTTGCTACCTGCATTGCAAAAAAACCTTTAGTCCCTGGAGAAGTTTTAAGATGTGATAAAGAAAACAGTTCCAGTTACTTTCCTGGCAAGGATAAGAATCTTTTTGTAGCATCTCTTCTGGAAGGGAGCCTTAGGACAATGACTGGGCAGTGATTCCAGATTTAAGAGAGCTGTTTTGGGTCTCTATATTGGAACAGGCAGGCACTCCAGCCTCTGAAGAGCTTGGTGACATCTCCACTAAGCAGCTTCGACCTGGCAGATGGCATCCTGGAACTGACATTTCTTTGCTAAAGTGGCTCCCTAAATGTAGGTGAAATGGAACCCTAAACAAATTTAGTTTGTGTTGAAATTTCATCTGGCCATGGTCCTCAATATAATAATACTTCTTTCTTTGGGTTACAGGTAAATTGTCAGTGGCCACATCACATTCATGGAGCATCAAAGGAGTCTTACAGAATTTATTCTTTTGGGGCTCTCAGCAATTCCAGAGGTACAAAAAATATTGTTCCTTATGTTCATTATTATATATGTCATCACCATAGGGTGGAAAACTGCTCATTGTGGCCACCATTGTTTGTAGCCAGGCACTAACCCTACCTATGTATTTTTTACTGGCTTCTCTTTCTTTTATTGACTCTTGCTATTCCACCTCAGTGGTCCCAAAACTCATTGCAGATGGTTTGTATGAGAAGAAAACCATCTCCTTCATTGGGTGTATGACTCAGCTTTTTTGCAGAACATTTCTTTGGTGGTGCTGAGATCATCCTGCTCACAGTGATGGCCTATGACTGCTATGTGGCCATCTGTAAGTCCTTGCACTATGTAACTATCATGACCCAACGTCTATGTGGTCTTCTGGTGTTGCTGGCATGGGTACGTGGCTTTCTACATGCCATGATCCAAATTCTGCTTGTCTTTCAGTTACCCTTCTGTGGTCCCAACTTAATGGATCACTTTATTCGTGATTTATACCCATTGCTGGAGCTTGCCTGTACTGACACCTATGTTACTGGTATCTTGGTGATGGTCAACAGTGGGGTAATCTGCCTGGTGAACTTCGTCATGCTAGCTGCCTCCTATGTCATCATCTTGCATTCTCTGAGGTTCCACAGTGTGGAAGGGAGAAGTAGAGACCTCTCCACCTGCAGTTCCCATTTCACTGTAGTTGTCTTGTTCTTTGTACCCTGCATATTCACATATATGTGACCCTTGCATACTCTGCCTGTTGATAAAACTGTGGCCATATTGTATGGCATTCTCCCTCCTATGCTGAACCCCCTGATTTATACCCTAAGAAACTCAGATGTAAAAAATGCCATAAGAAAATTGTAGTCATCATAATTTAGAAAGGCATCAGAGGGCAATGGAGAAGACATTGGATTAGCAGTCCAAGGCTCTGACTTCATATGAAACTCTTCTACCTTATTTATATGCCTCTTCATCTACACCCATGTACAGTCTGGACTAACTGATTTATGAGATCCCTTCTTCTCTGGATACAGCAAACCTGTGAGATGTGATTTTAAATAAAGGAATGGTAAAGCTGGAATATAAAAATCTCTATTTTTCTGCCCTTAATTTTAGACTGCAAACTTTTTTTTCCACTAGAAGTATGCCTAGACCATGAGAGATTATTTTGTTTTTCTAATTTTGTCCCCATCCCTGGGTATAGTGGCTGATTTGTAGTAAGTGCTTAATATATGTTTGTTCATTAGTTGATTGACTGACAAAGAAGGATTGAGATGCGTGGTGATACAAACAGAGGAGGTTTTCAATGTATATTTGCAAAGCAAACAAATGAAGGGTGATTCCAAATAAGAGAAATTTAATTGTTAGTAGCATGGACTAGAACAAGAAGGGGCCTTACATATTATCCACTAAACACACACACACATACACACACACACCTCTTTTTCTAGATGAGATGATAGTGGTAATTTGTTTTGCAATGTCAGAACTACTTACTAGTACAACCAGGGTAGAGTGGCTCAGCAGACAGAGTGCTTGATTTGGAATCAGAAAACAAAACAAAACAAAACAAAAAACAACTGAGTTTGAATCCTTCATCTGTGGCTTTCTACAAATATGAACTTGGAAAAGACACAAATCTGAGTCTCAATTTTCTCAATTGGAAAATGTGAGACTCTGCATACACCAAGATAACCTCCATATGGTTACATTATTAAAACATAAAAGTTGACAGCTTAAGTAAATTAGGAGAGCAAAGAAGAGATAACCTTTCACATCTGTGGATAGGGGAAAATTTCATAACCAAAGAAGTAATAAAGAGGCTTAAAAATATAAAATAATTTTGATCATATCAAAATTGTTCATATGTATATTTCACAAAAATATAATGCAGTTTAACTTACAGGGTAATTAGGTAACTGGGAAAATATTTTCAAGAAATTTTTGATCAAGATTTCATATCCAAGATATTTAAGTACTGATTCACATAAGATCTAGAGCCATTCTCCAAACAGAGAGATGATCAAATTATATGTGCCAACAATATTTAAAGGAAGGGACCTGTACTATCAACAACTGTGAGAAAAATGCAACAAAGCATTAAAAATTAGAAAAAAATCAAAAGATGAGATTCTACCTCATCCTAACCAGATTAGCAAATATTATAAAGAGGGGGAAAAACATAAATGACACAAAGACTGTGGGAAAAGAGACACACTGTTGTACCATTGACTTAGCTGTGAATTGTTCCAGCCATTCCATAAAATGACTTAGAACTATACACTAAAAATTACTAAATTGTGTGAATCCACTCTATCTAGTTACTCCATTCCTAGGCACATGCCCCCAAGTACCTTAAAGAAAGAGGAAAAATATCTGTATTTGTAGAAGTTCTTTTTATAGTAACTCCAAAATGGAAACCAAATGGGTATCTACATATTAAGAAACCACTCAACAAATTATGGTATATTACTATAATGGAATATTATAATGACATTAGAAATTATAAAATAGTTTCAGAGGAAATTGCTTAAACTCCTGTGGACTGAAACAGTGAAATGAGAACAATCTGTACAATGTTAACAACATTTTAAGGAAAAAACAGCTTTGAAAAAACTCTCATAAACCATGAGGCCAGAGGACTGAAGATGAAATAGCCCACCTACCTAATGCCAGAGATTTAATGGATTTAATATGAAGAAAGAGATATCGATGTCTTTACTTGGCCTGTGTAGGGATTTATTTTGCTTGATTATGTATATTTGTAATGAAAATTTTCTATTTTTTTCATTATTCAATTTTGAGGGGACAGTGGGAAGGAGGGATAATAAATGCTTGTGGAAATAGATCGAAAAGCAGAACAAATAGTAGACAAAAACATTTTAAATATATAAAGAAATGAATGAATGAATGCACCAAATGAGGAGAGGGTTACACTGTAATAGCTATAATGTCCACTTCAACACTAAATCACTAATTCTATGATACTGTAATTGTAACTCAATTTTTCTGACATGACTTCCAATTCCACCCCTTACCTACCTACCTCCAATTACAGGATTCTAGGTGAGAGAGTAATTTAAGGTGTTAAGTTTGTCTGAGAGGCATCCAAGTGGCATAATATATAGAGCAAAGGGCTTAGAGTCAGCAAGGCCTCTGTTTGAATCTGGGATAAGACATTTGAAAGTTCTTTTTAACCAAGCAAGTCATTTAACCTCTCTGCCTCATTTTCCTCAACATCAAATATCACTTGGTAATTTAAATGAAGAAAAAAAAAAGATTTTGACAAAATACAACACATCTCTATTAAGAATACCAGAAAGCACAGGAATTAAGGATACTCCTTAATTCTAAGGAGTATCTTTATATTACAAAAATGACAAGATCGAATCCATTCTGATAAGACAAGGGATGAAACAAGGTTGTTCATTATAGTCATTATTATTCAACATTTTACTGACAATGTTTGTTATAGAGGTATGACAAGAAAATGAAAATTAAGGACTAAGAAATGACAACGAGGAAATGAAATTATCACTTTGTGCAAATGACAAGATTTTTTTTCTAAAGAATCATAACATTCAACAACTTAAGCAAAATTGTAGAATATAAAGTAAAACTACAGAAATCACCACCATTTCTCTATATTACCAAGAAAATGCAGTAAGGAAGAGAGAGAAAAAGAAATTCCATTTTAAATGACTACAGATTGAGCCAAGATGGCAGAGTAAACAGTAAGTCATGCTCACTCTCCTTTACTGACCTTGAAAAATCTAGAAAATATAGCCCCAGGAAAAATCTTGGAACAGTGGAGCCAGTACAAAGATGGAGTGCAACAGTTTTTTAGCTCATGAGGTTAAGGGGATTAAAGGGAAAGGTCCCTCTTGCTGTTATTGAAGGGGACCAGTGCAGGACGGGAGGCATCTCGGCAAGCCAATAATAAGTATCACTTCAGCAAACCAGCATGGGAGATCCTGAGCCCAAAGGAGGTGCAGTTGGCAAATGCCAACACCATGACCTCCGCATGTCTTGGCACAGCCAGGGGAGCTGGCACACACTACCACAGAGAACCACTAATTGTGTGGCAAATGGGCATCCACCAGTGGCCTAGCCTACCCATGCTGTAGTGCAGCCCTGGGTGAGGAGGGGATCTCCAGCAGTCAGACCACCCCCACCCCCACACCCCATCCCTCAAGATTCATTGTAACCCCAGGAAAATTCAGAAAAAAACATACCAGGCTTCAATATACACCAGCCACCACCACCACCAGCAGCTCCCACTCAGCACAAGGTAATCTACAGCCTCTACAACCTCCAGCTGCTGGAACCTGAGGTCCCAGAACACAAAGCCAGACACCAGGTCCCTATGCCCCAGCACAAGAAGTGTGAGACAGTGCTCCCTGTGCTCCAGATGAATAGATCAACTTTAAAAGCCAGGAAAAAGACAAATACCATGAGCAAAAAGCAACATAGAAAAACAAAGACCACAGATTCTTACTATGGAGACAGGGAAGATCCAAACACAAATTCAGAAGAGGAAAGCATTGTCATTATACCCAAATCTGAAACCTCAAAGGGGAATATGAACTGGTCTCAAACTCAAAAAGCCTTCTTGGAAGAGGTGAAGAAGGATTTTAAAAGTCAAATAAGAAAGGTAGAAGAGAAATTGGGAAAGGAAATGAGAGGTATGCAAGAGAGAGTCAATAGCTTGGAAAAGGAAGGAGAAAAATTGACTGTAGAAAATAAGTCCTTAAAAATACATTTGTTCCAATTTTTAAAAAAAAAGTACAATGAAGAAAACAACTCCTTAAATAGTAGAATTGGCCAAATGGAAAAAGTGGTACAAAAGCTACTGAAGAAAACAATTTGTTAAAAATTGGAATTGGGAAAGTGGAAACTAATGACTCTATGAGACATCAAGAATCAGTCAAAATCAAAAGAAGGAAAAAAATGAATATAATGTAAAATATCTTATTGTAAAAACAACTGACCTGGAAAATAGATCCAGGAAAGATAACTTAAGAATTATTGGCCTACCTGAAAGTTATTATGAAAAAAAGAGCCTGGACCATATCTTCCAAGAAATAAAGGAAAAATTGCCCTGCGGCCCTAGAATCAGAGGGTAAAATAGTCATTAAAAGAATCTACCAATCTCCTTCTGAAAGGGATCCCAAATTGAAAATTCCAAGGAATGTTATCACCAATTTCCAGAATTATCAGATCAAGGGGAAAATACTGCAAGCACCCAGAAAAAAACAATTCAAATATTGTGGAACCACAGTTAGAATTATGCAGGACCTTGCAACTTCTACATTAAAAGATCAGAGGGTTTGGAATTTGATATTTCATAAGGCAAAGGATCTTGGATTACAACCAAGAATCAACTACCCAGGAAAATTAAGCATAATCATTCAGGGGAGGAGATAGACATCCAATGAAATAGGGGACTTCCTGATGAAAAGACCAGAGGTCAACAGAAAAATTGATCTTCAAATCCAAGACTCAAGAGAGGCATAAAAAGATAAACAAGAAAGAAAAATAAAAGTTATTCAATAAGGGCATACTGTTTACATCCCTACATGGGAAGATGACACTTGTAACTCTTGAGAACTTTATTTTATTATAACATTTAGAAGGGATATGCGTAGTCAGAGATTGTGGGTATAAACTGACTTTAATAATAAAAAACCTAATTAAGGGGTGAAAAGGAATTGTCATGGGAGAAGGGGTAAAGGGACAGAAAAGGGTAAATTACATCATATGAAGAAGCACAAAAACATTACAGCGGAGGGAAAGAAAGGAGGGAGATAAGCATTGTTTAAACCTTACCCTTATCTGATTTGGCTCAAGGAGGGAATAACACACTTAGTTAGGTATAGAAATCTAATTTGCCCAATACACTGTAAGAGGGGAAAGGGGAAAGAAAAGGAAAGGAGTGGTTAGAAGAGAGGGAATAAGTAGTAAGGGCAAAGGGAAAGAAAATGGGGAGGGCTGATGGAAGAGAGGGAAGATTGAGGGAGGCAGTGGTCAAAAGCAAAACTTTTAGGAAGGAAAGGGAGAGAGGAGAAAGAAAAGGATAAACAGGGAAGGGAAAGAAATAGGATGGAGAGAAAGACACAGTAATCATAGCTGTGAATGTGAATGGGATGAACTCTCCCATAAAATGGAAGCAAAAACCAGAATGGATTAAAAGTCATAATCCTACAATATGTTGTTCAGAAGAAACGCATCTAAAACAGAGATACACATACGGTAAAGATAAAACCAAGGAGTAGAGTGTACTATGCTTCAGCTTGAATAATGAAAAAAAAGCAGGAGTACCAATTCTGATCTCAGACAAAGCAAAAACAAAAATAGATCTAATTAAAACAGAAAAGGAAGGAAATTATATCTTGCTAAAAGGTACCGTAGACAATGAAGTAATATCATTACTAAACATATATGCAGCAAGTGATATAGCATTCAGATTCTTAGAAAATAATATGGCAGAACCTGGGCATAGACCAACATCTTGCTAAAATAAATTATACAAAAATAAATTCAAAAGGGGTACATGATTTAGATGTAAAGTCTGATACCATAAGGAAACTGGGAGAGCAAGGAATAATTTACCTGTCAGATATATGGAGAATGGAAGAAATTATGACCAAAGAAGAGATAGAGGACATTATGAAATGCAAAATGGATAATTTTGATTACATTACATTGAAACATTTTTGCACAAACAAAGCTAATGAAAACAAGATTAGGAGGGAAGCAGAAAACTGGAAAAAAATGTTTACAACCAGTGTCTCTGATGATGGCTTCATATCTAAAATATATAGAGAATTGAATCAAATTTATAAGAATACAGGCCATTCCCCAATTGATAAATGGTCAAAGGATATGAATGGGCAATTTTCAGATGCAACAAATTAAAATTATCTATAATCATATGGAAAATGTTCTAAATCACTATTGATTAGAGAAATGCAAATCAAAACAACTCTGAGGTGCTATATCACACCTATCAGATTGAGTAACATGACAAAACAGGAAATTTATAAATCCTGGAGAAGACGTGGGAAAATTGGAACACTAATGCATTGTTGGTGGAGTTGTGAACTGATCCAACCATTCTGGAGAGCAATTTGAAATGATGCCCAAAGGGCTATAAACATGTGTATGCTTTTTGACCCAGCAATAGCACTTCTAAGGCTATATCCCCAAAAAGATCATAGGAATGGAAAAAGGACCCACATGTACAAAAATATTTATAGCAGTTCTTTTTGTGGCGGCAAAGAACTGGAAATTGAGAGGATGCCCATCAATTGGGGAATGGCTAAACGAGTTGTGGTATATGAATGTAATGGAATGCTATTGTGCTATAAGAAATGATGAACAGACTGACTTCAGAAAAATTGGGAGAGACTTGCATGCTCTGATGCTGAGTGAAGTGAGCAGAACCAGGAGAACATTGTATACAATAACAGCTATGTTGTGTGACGGCTAATATTGATAAACTTAACCCTTCTTAGCAATACAAAGATCTAAGACAACTCCAAAAGACTCATGATGGAAAATTCTATCCATATCCAGAGAAAGAACTATGGAGTCTGAATGCAGGCTGAAACATGCTATTTGCTCTCTTTTTTCCTTTATGTTTTTTTTTCTTTCTTGTAGTTCCTTCCATTGGTTCTTATTCTTCTTTATAATGTGACTAATGTGAAAATATGTTTAACATGAATGTATATGTAGAGCCTATATCAGATTGCATGGTGTTTTGGGAAGGAGGGAGGGAAGCACAGAAAATTTAAAACTCAAAAGCTTATGGAAGTGAATGTTGAAAACTAAAAATAAATAAATTAATTTAAAATTAAAAATGAATTACTACAGATCATAAAATATTGGGAAGTCTACCTTCCAAAACACACACAGTAACTCTATGAACATAATGACAAAACACCACATATAAATACAGATAAAAATAATTGGAAATATGTTGTCTGCTCATGGGTAGTCTAATATAATACAAATGACAATACTACCTAAATTAATTAATTTATTTAGTGTCACTCCAATCAAAATACCAAAACAATTGCCTTGTAGTGTATGAAAAAAAGTAAAGTTTATTTGGAGGAACAAAAAGCCAAGAATATCAAGAGAATCAATGAAAGCTAAAATGGAAAGGAATGGGATCTAGTCATATCCATTCTCCAATTGTCCTACAAAACTGTAATCATGAAAGCAAGTTGATATTGGGTAAAAAATAGAGAGTTTGATCAGTGGAAAAGATTAAGTATTCAATATGGAGAAACACATGTACACGGTCACCTAGTGTTTGATAAACCCAAGGATCCCATCTATCAGGGCAAGAACTCACTCTCTCTCTCTCTCTCTCTCTCTCTCTCTCTCTCTCTCTCTCACACACACACACACACACACACACACACATGCACGCACAAAGTTAGGATAACTTGGAAAGAAGTCTGGAAGAAACTTGGTATACATGAACATCTTACACTTTATACCAAGATAATCTGAAAATTATACATGATTCAAACATAAAGGGTGATATAAGCAAATTATATGGAGCAGGGAAGGAATTATTTGTCAGATCTATGGATAGAGGAAGATTTCATGAACAAACAAGACACAGAGAGATTCATGAGAGATAAAATGGATTTAAAAATTATATATAAAATTAAAAATAAGCATTTGGGAACTAATATACCAAATGGAGTTAAAATTTTAAGAAAAGCAAGAAATTGGGGAAGAAAACAGTTGTAGCAGGTTTCTTTGATAAAGGTCATAGATTTCTAAAACATCAAATATCTTGAAATCAAATAGATAATTAATGCTCATTGTTCAGTACATGCTAAATAGTTAGATGGATAACCAATCGAGCTGGGATGAATTATATATGGCACCTTGGAGAAATGACATCGAGTTATATACATATATGCATGCACAGCCTTTAGACTGGAAATAATAGAATAAAAATGATCAATATTGAATAAATATCTAAAATAAATATTGATTTAGTAAGAAAGCACCTAGTTACCCTTTATGAATTCAAGCTACCTACTTCCAATGAATGATGACCTCAGGTCTTAAAATAACTGGCAGATGTGATTGCTAAACTACTGTCAATGATATTTGAAGGATCACAAGTAATCTATCAGGGAACACCACAAAATCAAGAAAGAAGAGAAGATTAATATTCATTAAGCACCTATTAGATGCCAGGTACTATGTTAAGCACTTTAAAAATATGATCTCATTTAATTAAAAGGCATGTATTTAAATTGTCAAAATAAAAAAGTAGAAGAGAACATAGTCTGAAAAAGAGAGAGTCCAGTGATCTTAGCTTCAATTGCTACAAAAATTCTAGATCAAATCATTCAACAGATGGTTAATGAAAATCTAGAGAAGAAAGTGATGATTACAGAGAGCCAGCATAACTTTTTCAAGAACAGACCCTATCAGACTAACCTCACTTTTGGCAGAATAGCCAAACTAAAAGTTTAAAGAAACACTATGGTTATAGTTTATTAAATTTTGGCAAAGATTTTGACACAGTATTACATATTATTCTTTTGGATAAATAGGAAATGATTTATTAGAAATTAATACAATCAGATACATGCAAAACTACTGGCATAACGACTACATTCATGGAATAATTCTAATGGCTCAATATTAATATATCAGATAGTTACAGTGGAGAGGATCTATCTTAAGCATGCTGCCGATTGTTTGTTTTTTTCCCAATCATAACAAAGTGACCATAAGGTATCATTAACTCAAGTATGAAGAACTTTTTATTCCGGTTTTAGTGGTTTGCTAATAGGTGATGGTGGAAGACCTCAAAAGTCAGAGGTCATGAACATGAAAATAGTTGATATTGAAGTCTTTCCTATGAGCAGATTACTTAAAAATTACTTCTAAAGGGGGGTAGAACCAAAACTTCCCATTAAAGAAGTTGCCAAATTTCTACCATAAAGTGGAACTATTTGGCCATGAGAGCTTATTGATAGAGTATATTAGGAAAGGTTCTCTATCTTGAAAGTGTCAACTGAACTTTTCAAATGTGCTCAGAAACAATCACATCCAGAGAGTAAGTTCTACCTCCACTGGAAAGGAGGGAAGAATTATTAAAGCCAAATGTTATTTGCTTTTCATTTCTGCCAAGGGCTGGCCCCAGTTCAGACAGGGACTAATTGGATAGGTAGGTTTATTCTTTCACTGACCAGAAACAATAATTGTTCTGTGTTTCCAATCTTCTGGTAAGGGACATTCCTTGGTCCCCTGGAGGGGGAGAGGCCATTCCCCAAGCTTCTGAACCTTGTCAACAATTTCATAAACAATTGGACGCTCATCCAGGTCTAAGTGTTTATTGAAGAGCCATTCGTGAGAAGAGAGGAAAGGAACCACACTCTCAGGTGCAGTGAGACAAGTGAGATGCTCTCATTTTCTATATAGAGATTTGAAAACTGAAATGGAGAATATACTGTCTTTCTCTCCAAATAAGGGGAAGTTCTTTATTGAATGTCTAAGATTCATCTGGGAAAGAGCTTTCTGAGGAGAGTCATGCACTGTATCCAGACAAGCGATTAGCATAGAGGATGCCATCCCAGAAGTCTCATCCAGATCCTATATTCTCAGGAATGCATAAGACACTCCCCCACTAAACAGAAGAATATGGGGAGAGTATGATGTGTGTATGATATATTGGATGTAAAAGCTCCCAGCTGAGATGGCTAAGGTAAGTTTTACAGTGTATCTGTTATATTTAACAGTCCTGGTAGTGTAGAACCTCTCCCTGGTCTCAGTGTGGGTATCCTCTCTTAGATGACTCCCTCTCTGGAAACTCTTCCATGATCTGCAGGGAGAGATGAAGCCAGGATGGAAATGTCTTCTTTACCAAAGCTTATCCAGACAGTTAATGTTCTCAGCCTAATGAAGGCTTGCAAATTATTAGAAAGAGGCTCTGAGGTAGAAGGATTCAAAGTCTTATACAGTGCTTCATTTTGGTAAGTCAACACGCATTACTCTCAGCTTTTTCATTGCACCCTTTAAGACCTATGGCCCCCGTATTAGAAAGGAAACAATAGAAATTGTTATGACCTCTAAACAAATGTTTGTTAGCTAAGCAGATCCAATGCCTCTTTTGCTTAGCTATAATATTATAGAAGGACGTAAAGAATCCCAAGAGTAAAGTGACTACCTTATAAGGGGATGAAATCCTTTCTCTTGACTCTAGTATTTCTTGTCTGCTCCCTTTCTCTCTATAATTTTATCCAGACTTTCATTTTGTTCATTTTCTGCTTTGATGTTAGGAAATGTGAGGCAACTTATAAAGATATCCATAAATATTTGAAAGTCTAGAAGCATTCAGGATCTCTCTGATTTTATTGTTTTTTATCTATCTTCTATCTAGCTATCATCTAGCTAGCTAACCATCCACACATTTATCTGACTATCTGACAAGTATTGTCCACTCATCTGAATATATATGTATAGGTGCACATACAATCATGCATTTGCATGCACATATGTTAATTTAGATATAGATGAGTTTTATCCCTCTTTCTCCCCACATGGGGAGGAAAGAGAAAAATCCTTGAGTTCAGGTATCAACAATTATGCTTGTATTTCTTCTTCAAATTGAATGTGGTAGATAACTCCCAGTAGAAAGAATAGTAGATTATTCAGAAAAGACCTTATTGATTATTAAGCTAAAACAAGTAATTCTATAGATGGGTAATAGCATACATCAAAAAACAAAGTGACATACACCATCACATAGTAAATTAGTTGTAGGAATAGGACTAGAATTCAGGTCTTATTTGAAGTTCATACACACACACACACACACATACACACATATATTATTTCATTATTAGTGAGTTTGTTAATGGGGTGGAAAAGTTACTGTATTGTTTTTATTCATTTGTTTTCCTTCTTTCAAAAGAATGGATCCATGGAGAATAAATAAATCCATGGCTATACATATCTTTCATAACTGTTTTAATCAGCTCATTTTTTGGGAGGGGCTGATAGTAAGAGTACAGCATATGCCAAACAATTCAGATATGCTTATTCCCTTTTTCAACAGATAAGGAAGACAGTATTGTCTTTCTTTATAGATTAAGATACTGAGACCCAGATCATCAGAATCCTAGATAATTATCCTCAATCTGAACTTGGCCAGGATTTCTTGTTTAGTTAAACTCAAGTAAAGGAATTTACTGTAAAAATATTAAATTTGGGGGGTTATGTTATATAATGGATTCCTTTCTTGTATGAGATATTAAAGATACATGGAAATCCCTTCTAACTCAAATTCTTTGATTCTGTGATATGAATTCAGCCTTGCTTCCAGCCTGTTGGAAGCTTTTAGAACTGAACGCTGTCATCCAATTTGTTAACTATCCTGTGCAGCTCTGTATCATTCACAGATTTGTTTAACATATCACCTCTGTCCTCATCAAAGTCATTGATAAGTATGAGAAATTATATTGGGCATTCAGAGTCACATGACCAAATTTATCCTTTTGGAACTTCCACAAGATGCATAGACTCAGAAAATAATATTAATTTAATTGTTCTTCTAGCTTGTGATTTTGGGGTAAGCTTGTTTGATTTTGTGAGTACAAGTGAAGGCCCTTCCTTTTTTGGATCCACATTTGCTTTTTGTGGATATGTTGTTTCTCCTCTCTTTGGCCTTTCCATTTCTGTTATTTTATGAAGTAATGAATAACTCTGTGCCCTGAAATTAACAAGTAAATATTTTCCACTGTATATCTAGACCATTATGTTGTATTAGTCTGTGCAAAGAAAGTACTTAATACAGCAATCAGAGAAGCATAGAATCAAAGCCCACAAAGGGATTTCAGATGTGTCCCAGTACAATCCATAAATGAATATGAATCCTGATTCCAAAATCCCCCCAAAGAGATTTTCTTTCTCTGTAGTTCTCTAAAGACAACCCAACTCTCACAGAACATCATATTCCAGTTTTGAATAGCTTTCATTGTTAGGAAGGTTTTGTTAAATCAAACAGGAATCTTTCACTGAAACTTTAACCCTAAATGCTCCCAGTTCTATCCTGTGAGGCTAAGCAAAAAAGTTTGAACCCTTCTTATATAAGTCCAGATACACACAATCATACCAGGACCCTAGTACTTGTGTGCTCTAGTCAAAACATTCTCGGTTCCTTCCACTATCCTCTTGAGGAATAAACCTGAGGCCACTATTTTGGTGACCCTTCTCTGTTCATTCTCCAGTTTTCAACAGACTCCTTGAAATGTGTTTACTAGAACTGTCTTCTGTATTTGTTCTCTAATCATGGAATTGCTGACAGTGTTATATAATATGCATACATATCTACATACCATAAACATAAATGCACATATATATATATTTGGATTTCTACCTTCCCACTGACTTTTAAAACCTCTTGTGCAGACTAACTTTTCTACTTGTAGTGAATGCATAACCTGGTTTACTGCTCACCACACTGACCGCCTGAAACTATATATGTATGTACATGAGATGTCTGGGAGTGTTTGTTGTACATTTGAAGAATTGCTTTTCTTCTGGTAATATTTCATTCATCCTACACCACATTTATCAAACCAATTT
>NW_020943801.1:0-1766 GCF_900497805.2 Vombatus ursinus | reverse complement strand
TTAATACTCTTTCAGTTAAGAATAATACTGTGTTTTGAGAAAGGAGAATATACTTTTCTATTGGGAAAAATACTAAACCAAGAGATCATCAAAATCTGATTTGAAGGAAAGACATCTTAAATTTTAGGCTAAACATAACCCAGCTTCAAGGTTTTTGTCATGAACTCCTGAATTGCTACTATGTAGGTCATGAAATTTTCCCTTAAGCTACAGAATAATCTGCTACATGGTCATTGCCTTTTTGCTGACCATCTAGTTGAAGACATAAAAAACAAAATAAGGTGGCATGGGACTAAATTTTTTCAGTCAGTGGTACAGATAGAACAGTGACATAGAAATTCAGGGACAGGAGAACAGGTAGGATGTGAAGTGGTCAAAGAAGTGTTTGTGGAGGAAGGACTCACATTTTGTCATGGGTATTGAAGTATGTGGAAAGGAGACAGTTCTACCCAAGGCGTTCTTAAGCTGGGATCCATACACTCTTTCACAGGGTCTATGAAGTTGGGTGGGAAAGCATCCTAACCTTACTTTCATTAATCTCTAACTGATATTTAACATTTCTTGTAATCTCAAAGTAAGTAACAAAGAGTATTCTGGGACGGATTCTATAGACTTTGTCACATGTCCAGGGGTGCTGCCAAAAGTTGAGTGGCCTCCACGGTTTGGAGCTACTTCCAGGGTCTTGATAGTACAGCGACCAGACCAAAAGGTATAGCTCTGCTAAACTGGTTGAAACAGTCCACCAATGCTTTGTATTTGGGGCATCTGGGCAATGGGAAAAGGATTTGTTTTAGGAGTTAGCACCTGGTTTCTGTCTCCAAGTCTTCCATTAATCTGTTGAATAACCTTAGGGAGCAATTTACTTTTTTCCCTCTGGGCCTGAATATGTAGCTCCAGAGCTATTAAGTGGGAGAGGCAAAATGTGAAACCAGTCCTTTCTGATTCCATGCTCAGCACTCTATCCACCATACCATGATGCCTCTAAAGGTCACATGGCAAGAGTGTGATTGAGCTAGGACTGCAAGGTAAGTCATCTGACATCACACTCTGTCCCCTAAACCATGCCCTTGGCCTTCTCTGGTCTATTGGTGGATACTCCATTAGCTGGGAGGAGTTCTAGACTCTTTATGGAGTCTGACTAATTCACTGATCAGGCTCCTACTTCATAACTAAAGGGTGACTGTCTGCCCATAGGTTATACTTGCAGCGAACTCTCATGGTCAGTAGCTGAGCACTGTCTTCTCAAGTGACCTGAGACAGCTCACAGAGAGTGACTTTCTCTACCACCTGCTGGCCATGGGCAGACAGACTCCTGATGGCTCAAGAAAATACCCAGGGAGAAACACTAATGATCGATCTCACGTGTCCCATATGGATCTCTGTTGCTCCTGGTCAGTCATTTCACTCATGTTCAATGCTTCATGACCCCATTTGGGATTTTCTTGGCAAACATAGTGGAGTGGCTTGCCATGTCCTTCTCCAGCTCATTTGGCAGATGAGGAAACTGAGGCAAAGAGAGTTAAGTGATTTGCCCAGGGTCACACAGCTCATAAGTGTCTCAGGCCAGATTTGTACTCAGGTCTTCCTGACTCCACATCTGGCTCTCTATCCACTATATTGCAATAGTCTTCCTTGTGAAAAGCATGCTATTGTTGATGAGGTGAGGTGGTAAGCTTGGTAAATATGAATGGTGAATGGATGAATGCGTAGAAAACAATGTGAAAGAAGAATCTTCATTTTCTTTTTGCAGGGGAAGGGGCAAAGAG
>NW_020943800.1:0-1698 GCF_900497805.2 Vombatus ursinus | reverse complement strand
ACAAAACCACATCTTTTTCACATTAAGCACACCTTTGATTAACAATCCATTTTCCAAATCTAGCCTTGATTATAGCCCAGACATTTTCTTTTTTAAATTAATTTATTTTTAGTCTTTAACATTCACTTCCATGAGATTTTGAGTTCCAAATTTTCTCCCCATCTCTCCCCTCCCCTTACCCCAAGACAATGTGCAAGTTGATATAGGCTCTACATATACATTCATATTGAATCTATTTTCACATCAGTAATGTTGTAAAGAAGAATTAGAACCAATGGGAGAAACCACAAGAAAGAAGAAACAAACAAAAAAAAGGAAAAAAAGAGAGAGCAAAAAATATGCTTTGATCTGCATTGAGACTCCATAGTTCTTTTTCTGGACATGGATAGCATTTTCCATCATGAGTCCTTTGGAGTTGTCTTGGATCCTTGCACTGCTAAGAAGAGATGAATCTATCAAAGTTAGTCATCACATATTGTGGCTGTTACTATGTACAACGTTCTCCTAGTTCTGCTCACTTCACTCAGCATCAGTTCATCCAAGTCTTTCCAGATTTTTCTGAAGTCTTGCCTGCTCATAATTTCTTATAGCACCATAGTATTCCATCACATTCATATACCACGACTTGTTCAGCCATTCCCCAACTGATGGGCATCCCCTCAATTTCCAATTCTTGGCCACCACAGAAAGAGCTGCTATAAATATTTTTGTACATGTGGGTCCTTTTCCTATTTGTATGATCCTCTTGGGATACAGACCTAGAAGTGGTATTGCTGGGTCAAAGGGTTTGGCTATTTTTATAGGCCTTTGGGCATAGTTCCAAATTGCTCTCCAGAATGGTTATAGCCCTGACATTTTCAAAGGGATTTAAATCAGTTTTGTTTGCAGATCACTGAAGTATGTTTAGCTCCATACTTTGGATAAATTTCTTAACCTTTTACATGTGTCATAATGCAAGGTTGAGTTGTGTCTCTTCTATCTCCATTTGGAAATTTTTCAGAGTTCATCATTCATTCAGTAGAGACATGACTTTCAAGTCTACTGCAAGTAAAAAAATTCCCAAACCATTTTTGGACAGATAGAAGGTTTTACAATCCAATAAAGATGTTGAGATTTTATAGATGCACCTGGACTTTTTCTGATAATGGTTTTGGCATAGCCATGAATAGAAAAATGAATTTTATAAGCAAAAATTTCCCTTTTTCCTAATCTTTCTTATTCTGGTCTTTGTTTTACCTCGCCTATAACAAGCATAATTTTTATAGCAAAAGTTATCAGCAGCTGTTGTTTTTTAAACTGATACTCTTGTTTTTCTAACTTCAAAAAGCCCAGGTAACACTGTGGAAGAACCAATAACAACTTCTCTAGCTTCCAGGTCCCTCTAAATGTTTTGGTGTATTTTCTTTTTTTAATTTTTAACGTGTTTTTAAAACTTTGGGTTACAAATTTTCTCCTTTCCTCCCTCCCCACCCAACCTTATTGAAAAGGCAAGCATCTTGATACAGCATATAGATGTGTAGTCATGCAAAACACATCCATAATAGTCCTGTTGTGGAAAACTAAGTATATTTCCCTTCATCCTATCCTACCCCCCATTTATTCTAGTCTCTCTTTTGACCCTGTCCTTCCTCAGAAGTGTTTGCTTTTGATTATACCCTCCCTCAATCTGCCCTCCCCTCTATCAAACCCCTGCTCTCT
>NW_020943799.1:0-5236 GCF_900497805.2 Vombatus ursinus | reverse complement strand
CAATAGCCCAAACATCATAAAATTTTTTCTATCTATAATGCCATCCTTAGGACTTATTAGAAATCAGAGGTTTTAAGTTCAACTTCCCTAAAAGAAACAGCATTCCTTTCTATAAAGCATGGAGCTTCTGCAAAAGAAGAGAAGGGAAAGCCAGGAACTCACTTGCATATGGGACTGGGCGTAGGGGGTGGGTAGTGAAATCACTTACCCGACAGCAAAGGCTTAATCTGTTTGATCCTTGCTGCCATGGCTGGTGTGATTTTGTATTTCCCTTTGGAGTCTGATGTATTAGGCTCATCGGTTTCCATAGGTGTCAGGGTGTCTCCACCCAGTCCAATGCCTTCCAAAAGACCCTGGGTGGAAGCCTCAATGATTCCTGTTGACCCTTCTGTTTCTCCTTCTAAGGATGCAAAAGAGAAGAATTGAGAGACTGGCATAAATAAAGGTTGTTGCCACATTAGGCCAGTCTTACTGGTTGCTTTGCAAGAAGCTGAAATTAGAGTTAACCCTCGGAGGATAGGATGACTGATCTGGTGGGGATACTCAGTTTGGCTCTAAATTTCTTGATAACAAAAAGTCTAACTGAAAACATATTTAGACTCTTTTTAGGGTTACCTGTTCTCTTGGCTCCCTGGGCTATCTTTTCCTCTCTTGGAATCAGCTTCTGCATGTCCACTTGACCAAAATCACACTCTGAGGGGAGGCTGCAAATGCATCAGCAATAGACAAAAAGTATGTTTCCTTGAACACCACCTAGACAATGTTATCTCTTTTAACTGAGTCACCAATCTTTATTTTTTTCAGAGTCACCAACCTTGCCTACTATATCCACTCAAACAAAAAATATAGCTCTCCCATGCCTCAAATCACTAAATGGATTAAATCAGTACTAGAGCGGAAGGGGATATATTATCTTTTCTATTTTCATTGCTTTTACCTGTTAGGGGTACACAGTGAAAGTAAGACTGTATTTTCCCAGACCAGGGAATAGTATAACTGGCTCAGCTTACTCAGGACACTGAGACCCAGCTGGGAGCCCCACTGATTCACTGAGATGGCACGGATTTCACTCTGTGAAGAAAGAAAACGGTGATAATTCCCCCTGAGTAGAAGAGTTTAGAGTAACTCTTATTACATTAGCTCTAGACTATATCATTCCCCTGAAAACAAGACTTCCTCATTCTAGGTGTGAACTCTGCAAATAAATGCTATCTACTACTGCTTTGCACTTTGTTACAAGAAGAGAGCTCTTAGACGTCCCCATAGGGACACAGTATTCTTCTGGACTAATAGCAACTGATTATACCTCTTAATATTCCCAGCGCCCCCTCAATTCTTCAGGACTTTCTTGCTACTGAATTTGTGAGGCTTTGAAACAGAAAATACACTGAGAAAGTGTTTCTAACTCAAAGCAATATTCAATGATTTCTTGAATTTCTTAAAATCCCTTAAAGGAGAAGTGGTATCCTCAACCAAAGATAATACTTTTATATAAACTCAATTTTCCTTGTAATTATTTAAGAGATACATACCTCTTATTCCACTAGAGAAGGCTTTTGGGGGTGAAAATTTACTCATGGGTTCAGGAGATTAGTCCCTACAGTTACTCTTACCTGGCCCACCCTGCAAGTATGAACAAACATCATGATATATGCATGAGCAGCTGTGAGTGCATGTATGAGGGGGGTGGCCTGGGCAGAAAGGGTGGCATCTGCAACACTGCTGGAACAAGCAAGCTCTCGAAGCAGCACTGATCCCCCAGGGGACTCAATTGGCCGATGCAGCAAATCCAAGGAGGAGAGGACAGAATCCAATTGGAGGAGTCCCTCTTGAAGGACTTTTGGTTCATGTGACAGAGTCTGCAATAAATCAAATGTTTTCAGGGTCTGTTTTCCAGGGTAATTTTTGCCTTCTACAGAAAAAATAACACTGCTTCTTTCCTCACTTCAGTGAGGAGCATAAACTTCACATGTCACACTGGAGTAATATTACAAGGTCTACTTGGTAATGGAATAACTTAATTAGAATTTATTTAACTAATTTAAGCAAATTCACATTGGATATAATCTGAAATAAGTGGCCCATCACAACGTTCTCTCTCGCTGTCTCCACAACCACAGAGACCATTCCAAGTTTATTTCTTTAATTCATTCTTCTCTTCCAGGAGAGGATACAACTGTTTGTTCTTAATGTATGAGAATTAAGGTCAGAAGGACAGCAGCTTTAGATGGCTAATTACAAGCAATTTGTAAAACTGGTAACTGATATTAAGCAGATTTCTCTCTATTGTGCTTATACTGATCTGTATAAGTCAACATGGAAGAATCAATCAATCAAGAAAGACAAATCTCACTTTTCATTTTATTTTAAAATATCCAATTATACTTTCTTTTGATTTCAGCAATAGTCTGGGATGTCTCTGGGGCTTCTTTTCTAATATAGGTGATCAAAATGAGAAACTAGATTATTGCCCTACTTCTCACCAGTATAGATTTGCAGACACCTGCCACAGCCTGGCAGGCAGCTGATGTTGGAAAGTCGATAGGTAGATTGGGGAGGCCCAAAATGGTGACCAGGGGCAGTAGCCCCTTTTGGCTCACAAATTCCTGGCAATGGTCATCTGTTGTGTTGTTGCTTAGGATGGACTCCACAAATTTCATCTAGGAAAGAAAAAGTCAGACTAGAGTTGGCACAACTTACTTGCAACATTAAAGGAAGGCTTAGCTAAGGCCAAGCAAATGAAAGGGAAAGGATAAAAGCTGTCCTTTTTAAGGAGGCCAAACACAAGAAGTTCAGCAGTTTTAAACTGTCTGTGGTATCTTATCAAAACAATGACTCGATAGAGCCTCCATCATTTCTTCAAGTAGTCATCATTTGTGCTATTCTACAACCCTTTTCCTCAGCGACACTTAAATATACTTTTTTCATAGGCTTTTCAGAACTTTGAAGAAAGCCTATTGATAGCCTTATCAATGGCCGCATGAAAAAATGCTCTAAAAACTCATTAATAATTAGACAAATGAAAATTAAAACCTTATACCTATTAGATTAGCTAGGATGACAAAAAAAATGACAAATGCTTAAAGATAAACTATTAGGAGAGGGAATCCACTTAATTAATCTTAATTCCCTGCTGAGAGATGTATGAATCAGTCCGACCATTCTGTAAAACAGCTCGGAACTGTGCCCAAAAAACTATTAATCTGCATATTCCCTTTGATCTACCAATACTAATATTAAGTCTATAATCTAAAGAGATCAAAAAAGGAGAAAAGGAACCTTTTTATAAAAAAAATCTACTGCAGCTCTTTTTAAAGTTGCAAAGAAGTATAAAACAAGGGGATGGCCACGATTTGGGGGATGGCTAAGTAAATAGCAAAGAACATACAACTGTAAATTATCTGAGCTTGGGGACCTAATTAACTTACTGGTTTTATGTGTATCAAAGAAATCTGACCTGCCTCTCATTTTATTTGCAAATGTCTAGAGCCCTAGCCAGGAGATCTGATACATCAAAAAAGAATTTTAGCCCCTCATTAGAAATTTGCTCCCATGAAGCTAGAACAATGGCATATGGCTATTTCTCTTTTTGCTATCTACCACAAAACATAAATATTTCTCTTTTGTTTGGTTGGCCAACCCATCCAAGGAGTAAAATTCATCAATAGTGCTTACCACAAAAAAAAGCTTACCACATTTAGGATGTAATCCATTAATGGAATAGGGTTCCTTTCTTCAGTTCCAGAAACCCTGTTGAGGAAGTAAGAGCAAAAAATGTAGTTAGAGAGATGGCATGGGGCAAGACAGGGAAGTTACCTTTATCTTTTATCCTTTTCATATCCGTAGACTAGCTTGGATGAGAACAGAGAGACAACTTTCCTAAAGCTGGTCTTAAAGGAACCATTAAAAAAGAAGGAAACCATTTTTTTGAAGAGTAAAATACCTGCACACTTAACTTACAATGGTTTCACCTTCACGTTTAAAAGGCTGACAAAGGAAAATTCTCTTTCCTAAAATTCCGATTCGTCTGAAAATGCAATGGAACTGAATTATCAAGAGTATATCATTAGGTTTTCAAATTCACTCTTTTCACCTCTCCTGGGGTAAAAACGTGGAACCCAAAGGTTTATATTTCTTTCCCCCTGTAATTAATTTATTTCTTTTCATCATTCCCCTAACAGAGTCCGAGTACATCAGTTTGCCTTCCTTTAATTGTCTAAGACACACAAGGCTTAAACTGTGGGGAGCTGCTTTGTAAATTTTAGTGGAATTTCCAGTGCTATGGATGTGAATTATATTTTTTAAATAATAATAATTTTTTTTTAATCTCATTGTATTCTTCTGCTGAGCCTCCATGTAGTTTGGGAATATTTAGAGTGGTCAACAACAGCTAGGTTTCTTGGTAAAATTCACTGTTGAAGTAGGGGTACATAAATGCACCCTAACCCTAAAGTCTGGGTGGAGTGGTTAGTCTGATAAATGAATACGATATACTGTGAACAAAAATTTTTTAGGGGCAATAGAGATCAGGAAGCACGAATGAATGCTTAAAGAGTTTAATGTAAAAAGTAGAAAATAGCAACAGTATCCATTGGGTCTTAAATTCCCAATTTAAGGACAATTACAACAAATCAACATAAAGTAGGTTATTAAAGGCAAATGTAAAATTATCTTTTTATCTTTAAAAACTTTGCATTGAAGGCACAGGATGTGTACCCATTTCAATGAATCCTTCTCTTACTCCACTTAACTGTAAAGACTTTATACTATACTACTAACCCTATACTACAGAGCCATCCAAGTAAGTCTTTATATCCAGATTTGATAACATCGGTACAAGTCCTAAGGAAAAGAGCCAAAGTTCCCCTGATGTATGGCTGAAAGGCATGTTCACATTCACTCTGAAAATGGTGGGTAGTCAAATACATCAAGGGGAACTTTGGCTCTTTTCCTTAGGACTTGTACCAATGTTATCAAATCTGGATATAAAGACTTACTTGGATGGCTCTGTAGTATAGGGTTAGTAGTATAGTATAAAGTCTTTACAGTTAAGTGGAGTAAGAGAAGGATTCATTGAAATGGGTACACATCCTGTGCCTTCAATGCAAAGTTTTTTAAAGATAAAAAGATAATTTTACATTTGCCTTTAATAACCTACTTTATGTTAATTTGTTGTAATTGTCCTTAAATTGGGAATTTAAGACCCAATGGATACTGTTGCTATTTTCTACTTTTT
>NW_020943798.1:0-1176 GCF_900497805.2 Vombatus ursinus | reverse complement strand
TGGACATGGTGGTAGAGACAGGTGGTGGTGAAAGAGTGTGAAGAATCGCCAAGAAAACCATGGGGTCCATGGGGTCATGAAGAGTTGGACACGACTTCATGACTAAATGACAACAACACAATAGTCCGGGTGAGTAGTGATAAGGGATGGTGGCTATGTGAGTGAAGAGGAGACAGATTTTAGAAATGTTGTAGATATCAAATGAACAAGACTTGGGAGCAGATTGGACATGGTGGTAGAGACAGGTGGTGGTGAAAGAGTGTGAAGAATCAGTGATGGCTCTGAAGTTGCAGACCCCAGTGACTTAAAGGATAGCGGTCCCCTCAACAGGTATAGAGAAGTCTGGAGAAGAAAAAGGTTTAAGAGGGAAGATAATGAGTTGTCTATTCGATCATATTAAGGGGATGGATTTCCAGAAGCAAGGGGTGGCTTACGATGTCAAAAGCTGCAGACAAGTCAAGAATAATAAGAACTGAGAAAATACAATTGGATTTAACAATTATGAGATCAATGATAACCTTGGACAGAACAGTTTCAGTCAAATTCTGGGGCTACAATATAGCAAGGCATTAAGAACTGGGTAGGAGGCAAGGAGTGCAGTCAGTTTTTTCTAAGAATTTGACTATTAAAGAAAAGAGACAGAAACACAGAGAGAGATGATGATGATGATGATGATGGTGATGATGATGATGATGATGATGATAGCTTGAGGGGTTTGCAGGCTCAAGCAAAGGTTTTATTAAGGATGAGGAGATATGAGAGTGTTTGCAGGCATCAGGGAATGACCCCAGTGCACAGTGAGGGACTGAAGGGAATGATCAAAGGTGGAAATTCTTTCCTAACCATCCAAGTCCAAAGTGATGTCCTCTATACTACAGTGATATCTATGGATTGTTCTTCTATTCTTATCTTTCCATGAGTGCATGTCTTATTGTTCCAATTAGACTGTAGCTCCCGTATATTCTAAAGCACCCAGCACAATGCTTTGAATATAGTAGATACTCAGGAAATTTGTTTGTGAACTGATTCTCTAGTCATCATCTTCCTCCCACTTTGGAGAACAACTTCTTGAACCTGCTTCAGATGGTGGGAAATGCACAAATACAAACTAAGAGCAGGACCCTGAAGCTAAGGTTGACTTCTCCAACATTCTCCCCAAAGCTGACACATTCCTCT
>NW_020943797.1:1293-2452 GCF_900497805.2 Vombatus ursinus | reverse complement strand
ATTGCTTAATCCAGTGGCAAGCCCTGGGGTTAGCTGGGGTGGGAGGCCGCCTCTGCCACAGCCACAGGAACTTTCACCCCTGGGACAGTGAGAGGAGTTGGGCGACTGACCTGCGGGAGATCTAGGGAACCTCTGCTGACAAGGAAGGCTGGACCCAGCTGTGCTGCAGAGTGGAAGAGGTAAGAAGGAACCAGCACAAGCCTGGTGAGTGCAGAAGCCGTGGGGCAGGGACATCACTGGCTGTGGGCACTTCCAGGGGGCTGGAGGTCTTGGTTTAAGTTCAAGGTCAGAGGGGAGAACTGAAGAGGATCAGAGGTCAGACAGGTGAGTATAACAATTAAACTATTACCCAAAAATATGCACAGGCAAAGAAGAAAGAATCCAATTATAGAGAATTACTATGGCAATTGAGAAGACTTCAGAGGAGGATACTGAAGCAAAGAAACCCTCTTCTACCCCAAAGAGTAATGTCAGATGGTCACCTGCCCAAAAAGAATTCATTGAAGAACTTGAAAAGACTTTAAAAATCAAATGAGAGGGGCAGGTACGTGGTGCAGTGGAGAGAGCACCAGTCCTGGAGTCAGGAGGACCTGAGTTCAAATCCAACCTCAGACACATAACACTCACTAGCTGTGTGACTCTGGACAAGTCGCTTAACCCCAATTGCCTCTCAGAAAAAATCAAATGAGAGAGATTAAGAGAAAACTAAACAGAAACATAAGAATAACCCAAGAAAAACAAGATTATGAAAAGGAAGTCAACCAATTAGAAAAGAATATCCAGAATCTTAAGCAAGAAAATGACCCATTAGAAAAGAACATCCAGATCTTAAGGAAGAAAATGACTCTTTGGAAATTAGAATTGGGCAAGGGGAAACCAGTGAAGGTATAAGAGATCAAGAAATAAAAAAGCAAAATACAAAGAATGAAAAAAACAGAAGAGAATGTGAAATATCCCACAAGAAAAACTGATCTAGAGAACAGATCAAGAGGAGAAAATGTAAGAATAATCAGACTACTTGAAAGCTATGATTAAAAAAAATTCTTGATACAATAATACAAGAAATAATTAAAGAAAATTTTCCTGAAGCATTAGAACAAGAAGGGAAAGTAGAAATAGAAAGAAATCCACTTATCACCATCTGAAAGATGTCCTGTGA
>NW_020943797.1:0-1283 GCF_900497805.2 Vombatus ursinus | reverse complement strand
AAAGAGTAATTATCTTGGGGCAGCTAGATGGCACAGTGAATAGAGCACCAGGCCTGGATTCAGGAAGACCTGAGTTCAAATCTGGTCTCAGACACTTGACACTTACTAGCTGTATGACTCTGGGCAAGCCACTTCACCCCATCGCTTCACCAAAAGACAAAACAAAACAAAAAAACAAAAGGAAAGCATAATTATGTTACACAAATGAGGTTGGAGAGGAAGAGCCAATGGTGGTTGTGTGACGAGGACCAAAATGACATCACTGTGCTACAGTCAAGTTTCATTGAGCTCAGAATGCTCTAGCACAGGTCAGGCACAAATAGTCCATGTGAACATTTGAGGGGGATTCTCCAAATTTGTGCATCCTGTGTTTCCTTTAGCTATTTTAGTTCTCCTTTGCTCCTAGAGCACAGCACCTTCTCTGATGAGGGCACACCATGCTGAGCGGTCCTGTGCCAGTATCTCCCATGTCACACAAACAATTCCAAAACTCTTAAGAGAGATCTTGAGAGTGTCCTTGTATCACTTCTTCTGACCACCACGTGAATGCGTGCCTCGTGTGAGTTCTCCATAAAATAGTTTTGTTGACAGGCATATGTTTTGCATTCAAACAGCATGGCCAGCCCATCAGAGTTGCACTCTGATGTTTGCACTCAGAGTTTGAGTGCTTGGCAGTTCAGCTCAAGAAAGGACCTCAACGTCTGGTATCTCATCCTGCCAGGTGATCTTCAGAATCTTCCTAAGACAATTCAAATGGAAGCCATTCAGTTTCCTGGCATGGCGCTGGTAGACTCTCCAGGTTTCCCAGGCATATAACAAATGAGGTGCAGGAGGCAGACCCAATACAGAAGAATTAGATGGGGGAGGGGGGCTGTTAGCTCTGGAAACCTAGTTTCATTGGGAATGGGTTCAAGAGGGGAAAATACATATATATCTAGAAAAGTATAAAAGTCTTCTAAATTTAGAAAGAAATAAAACTCTAAGGGGATAGAGAGGGGGAGAGGATATAGGAGGGATCTTTAGAGGGGAGGGTGAAGGAATAAGTCCAAGAGGTGTACAAAAGGGTGTTTGATTTGAGAAGGGGTGGATTAGACAGGGATTGTTGTGGGGGAGTTGGTTAAGTAATAGGAGGTTAAGGTAGCAGGTAGAAGTAAAGTAGAGGAGATAGGAGAGATAGGAAGAAAGAGATACATGAAAACAGAAAAACAAAGATTAGGAGTAGAATCTTTTAGGGAAAAGATATGTTTATGTATGTATGTATATGTGTCTGTATATATATATAT
>NW_020943796.1:0-1766 GCF_900497805.2 Vombatus ursinus | reverse complement strand
AGGTCTTCTATTAGTCTCTAGGGTTAAAAAAACAAACCCACAAAAAACCCCCAACAAAACAAAAAATCAAAACAGTAAGCAAGAGAGAACGTAGTAAGAGAGGATTTGATCAGAGATTGGAGTTTTAATCCTACCTTTGCTACCTTCATTTGAGGTGCTTTCTCTTAAAATCAGCTTCCAGATACTTCCCTGATTCCCTCCCAGAATTGTTGAAAGGATTAAGAAAGTGGAAACCATAAGATAACATAAATATGTGAACTCTCTGAAGACATTAGGAGGGAAATTTGATCAGGAAAAAGTGAGAACAAAACCTTTAAGATAATTACTGGGATGAAATGACAAACACGTGGTTCATAACTAGAAATATATACTATCCTTACCCTGTTCACTGTAACGTTACCTCCTTGCCCATTAGAATGTTCAGAAACCAAATAATACATAAGCAACCTCTTAAGCAACCGATAAAGAACAGAACAGAACTAAAATAATCTCACAAACTTCAACTCCTGTATAAAAGTTAGGTCCATCAATTTAAAAACACATTCGGCTCAAAACAAGTGAAATCAAACATCACAATATTTCATTCACAGATACCTTATTTAATTGAATTGTATGCCTTATCATCATAAAAAATCTCAACAGATTTATCATACCTGTACCATTGTAGTGAACTGGATTGTGTATCTCCGTCTGCCTGCTGTGAATCGTACACTTGTCTCCCCAGCTTTCCAGGCCGTATCAATTGTGTTATTGTTGCTTGCACTATAGCTACACCAACGTCCAGATCGATCATCAAACCAACGCCAATTACTGCTGTTAGCCTGCAGAAACTATACATAAAAATGCAGTCAATTACTGAACAAAGAAGGCCAAAGCTGAAACCAGACCCAGACATAGCTTCCAAACACTGCCTTCTACGATCTCAGGTAACCACTGCCCTCCCCAAAAACCATCACTTGACCTGAAAGGACTAGACTGAGGCCCACCCTGTCTTCTCATCCTCCTCTGCACCTTGTCTAACACCTTGTCTAAGGTCACCATCTTCTTTTAGGTGACACAATAGACCAAGATTCGGTACAATCTTCTCTGTATACCTTTTGGAGACAGATTCTTTAGTCACTTGCCACCATTACTGTCCTGTTTGTCTATCCCTGATTAATTTAGTAACTTTATGAAAAAAGATTATTTCTTATGATCTCTTACACTCATATTCCTAAAGAATATGTACTTTAGGATACTGGACCCCACCAAAGTCCAAATCCAGAACTCTTAGCCCTTCTAATTTGCCACCAAGAATTTCTGTTTCTCAGTGACATTACTTACTCCTAATAACCTGCTTTTCAAGTCCAAACAATTACAATTTCGTACTCAATCAAAATTATGGCAGTTACGGTATACTAACCAGCTCATCTGAGCTTATACAAACCAGTTGATCATTTTCCTTCTTTTCTTAAAGAGTTAATTCACTGGGGGTGGTCAGTGCACTGTTTCCTATCCCTTAAAATTGAGCCTCTACTTCCCACCTCTCCCTGTGCCACGTAACTACTAACTACAACATCTCAAAATTTACTCTCTTGGTTTCCCTCCTGCTTGTGTGAATGTTCTCTTCTCAGTTTCCTTTATTGTTTCATGATCTATAACAAGCACCGTAACTATGTTTCTCCAGGGTTCTGTAACCCTTCCCTTGAAAAGTACTTTGTATTTGATGATACACAGATACATACAAATGTTTTATATTAACTTGCTTAGTATAGGAACAGTTTTAT
>NW_020943795.1:0-16251 GCF_900497805.2 Vombatus ursinus | reverse complement strand
ATTTTGGGAATATTGAAGCAATTGACTGATTACTATTTGAGTTGATAATATATGCTTTGGGGACAGAAGGGGTTCTAAAAACCTGTGTCTGCATCAGGTAAGGAAATTACAGTTGCTACCCTTTCCACTGAATCATGAACTTATCAGGAACCTGTTGCCTTAGAAATTGTCTGATTTTCTTTTTGATTATCTGTTCAAATGCCTTTGAATTTATAGATGAAGGGGGCTGTGATTTACACCTCATGTTACATATAAAGATGACAATTTCAATAAGCCAGCTCTCATGATCAGGCACAGCTGATCATCATCAAGGGTGAGCTTCCACTCTTCCTCCAAACCTTTATTAGAATTAGCTCTGTAGTGAGGACCTAGACAGAGTATAATACATCCATTTTACAAAGGAAAATATCTCTTGTGAAGAATCTAACTTCAAAACCATAGTTCTAAGCAACTCCTATTTAAATCTTAATGGGCTGTATGCCAATCAATCTAACAGTATAAGTGAAATGGATGAATGTTTACAAAAATATAAATTGCCAGATTAGCAGAAGAGGAAATAAAATACTTAAATAACTCCATTTTAGAAAAAGAAATTGAACAAGCCATCAATGAACTTCCTAAGAAAAAATCTCCAGGATCAGACGGATTTACAAGTGATTTCTATGAAACATTTAAAGAACAATTAATTCATATACTACATAAAGTATTTGGAAAAATAGGCAAAGAATGAGTCTTACCAAATTCCTTTTATGACACAAATATGATGCTGATACCTACACCAAGAAGAGCCAAAAGAGAAAGAAAATTATAGACCTAATGAATATTGAGGCAAAAATTTTAAATATTTAAAAAATTTTTAAATTAAAATTTTTTAAAATTAAAATTAAATAAATATAAATAAATAAAAAGTTAAATTTAAATTTAAAAAACTAAATAAATTTAAATAAATAAAAATATTAGCAAAGAGATTACAGTAATTTCTCATCAGGATAATACACTATGACCAGGTGGGCTTTATACCAGGACTGCAGGGCTGGTTCAGTATTAGGAAAACTATCAGCTTAATTAGCCATATCAATAACAAAACCAACAGAAATCATACGTTTATCTCAATAGATGCAGAAAAAAACTTTTGACAAAATACAGCACTCATTCCCATTAAAAACATTAGAGAACATAGGAATGAATGGAGCTTTGTTTAAAATAAGTAGTATCTATCTAAAACCATCAGCAAGCCTTATCTGTAATGGGGATAAACTAGAAGTTTTCCCAAAAAGATCAGGGGTGAAACAAAGATGCCCATTATCACCATTATTTTCAATATTGTACTAGAAATGTTAGCTTTAGCAGTAAGAGAAGAAAAAGAAATTGAAGGAATTAGAATAACCAATGAGGAAACAAAATTATTACTCTCTGCAGATGATATAATGGTATACTTAGAGAATCCTGGAGAATCAACTAAAAAACTACTTGAAATAATCAACAACTTAAGGCAAGTTGCAGAATATAAACTAAGCTCACATAAACCATCAGGATTTCTATATACTACCAACAAAGTCCAGCAGCAATGAGAAATTCCATTTAAAATAACTGCAGACAATATAAAATATTTGGGAGTCTACTTGCCAAGATAAACCCAGGAACTATATGAACACAATAACAAAGCACTTTTCATACAAATAAAGTCAGATCTGAACAAATGGAAAAATATCAATTGCTCATGGGTAGGCTGAGTTTTTGTGATAAAAAATGACACTTCTACCTATTACTTATTCAGTGTCATACCAATAAAACTAACAAAATTATTTTATGGAGCTAAAAAAAATAACAACAAAATTCATCTGGAAGAACAAAAGGTCAAGAATATCAAGGAATTTAATAGGGAAAAAATGCAAAGGAAGGTGACCTAGCCATACCGGAGCTAAAACTCTATTATAAAGCAACAATCATTAAAACTACTTGGTACTGGCTAAAAAATAGAATGGTGGATCAGTGGAATAGGTTAAGTACACAAGACACAGTAGCCAATGACTATAGTAATCTAGTTTGATAAACCCAAAGACTCCAGCTTCTGGGATAAGAATTCACTATTTGACAAAACTGGCTGAGAATAGTATGGCAGAAACTAGGCAGAGACTAACATATCACACCGTGTAACAAGATAAGGTCAAAATGGGTGTATGGTTTAGACATAAAGGGTGGTACCATAAGCAAATGAGGATAGAAAGGAATATTTACCTGTAAGATCTATGGAGAAGGGAAGAATTAATGACCAAACGAGATAGAGAACATTATGAAATGCAAAATAGATAATTTTGATTACATTAAATTCAAAAGGCTTTTGCACAAACAAAACCAGCACAAATGAAGATTAGAAGGAAAGCATAAAGATGGGTAACAATTTTTAAGGTAAGAGTTTCTGATAAAGGCCTCATTACTCAAATATATAGAGAACTTGGTCAAATTTTTAAGAATACAAATCGTTCCCCAATTGATAAATGGTCAAAGGATAATGGTCAAAGTTTTCAGATAAAGAAATCAAAGCTATCTATAGTCATATGAAGAAAGATTCTAAATCACTGTTGATTAGAAAAATGCAAATTAAAACAACTCTGAGGTACCACTTCACACATATCAGATTGGCTAATATGACAGAAAAGGAAAATGATAAATTTGAAGATGTGAGAAAATTAGGACACTATTGCATTGTTGGTGGAGTTCTAAACTGATCTAAGCATTCTAGAGAGCAATTTGGAACTATGCCCAAAAGGCAACCAAACTGTGCATACACTTTGATCCAGCAATACCACTACTAGATCTGTATCCCAAAGATATCATAAAAAGGGAAAATGATCTGTACATGTACAAAAATATTTATAGCAGCTCTTTTGGTGTAAGTAACTCTTTTGGTGGTGGCAAAGAATTAGAAATTGAGGAGATGCTCATCAATTGAAGAATGGCTGAACAAGTTGTAGTATATGAATGTAATGGAATACTGTTGTGCTATAAGAAATGATAAGCAGGCAGATTTCAGAAAAACCTGGAAAGACTTACATGAACTGATGCTGAGTGAAGTAAGCAGAACCAGGAGAACATTGTACACAATAACAGCAACATGGTGTCATGATCAACTAAGATTGACTTAGCTCTTCTCAGCAATACAATGATTCAGGACAATTCCAAAAGACTCACGTTGGAAAATGCTACCACATCCAGAGAAACCACTATGAAGTCTGAATGCAGATCGAAGCATGCTATTTTCACTTTTTTTGTTTGTTTGTTTATTTTTAGTGGATCTTCCCTTTTGTTCTGTTTCTTCTTTCACAACATGACTAATGTGGAAATATGTTTACATGATTGCACATGTATAACCTATATCAGATTGCTTGCCATCTTGGGGAGGGGGGATTGGAAGAAACGAGAAAGAAAACATTTGGAACTTGAAAGCTTATTAAAAATAAATGTTGAAAACTCTCTTTACATGGGAAAAAAGTACCATTTAGAAAAACAAACAAAAAAACCAAGTTAACGGACACAGCTACACAAATAGTAATACCCTATGTTATCCACATCATTTTCTTTTTTTTTTTTAAAGGTTTTCTACACTGCATATTTTTATATTGACTGATCAGCAGCCTTTTGTTTCTTTCAGTCACTCCAGGGAATCTAATTTTTTCCGGGTAAAATTGTTGATGGCCCTTTGAATTCAGTGTGAGCATATGTCACTGACTCCACTGACTCAGTCAACTGTGACTTGAAAGGAAATGCTTATGAGATGTTGACATTTAATTATGCTCCTGAAACAGCACACAGTTCATAAGTATATTGACCGGAGAGGAGAAATCTCTACCTGCAGGGCATCAACATAAAACAACAGTAAAGAGGTGCTTTGGCGAAATCTTACATATTACTTATTAATTCACAAATTCATCTACAACGATTCACAAATTGCCACAGAAATGCTATTAAGTCATACTAAATGTCCATATTCAAGAAACACTTCTGATTTCCTTCAGAAAAAGTGAATCTTTTTCACTGAGTTTGCTTTTTTTTTTCTTTTTTGGTGAGGCAATTAGTGTTAAACGACTTGCCCAAGGTCGCACAACTAAGTGTCTGAGGCTGGTTTTTAACGCAGGTCCTCCTGAATCCAGGGCGGGTGCTCTATTCACTGTGCCACCTAGCTGCCCCAGAGGTTGCTTTTTCAAAAGCAGCACTGAGGAAATAAAATTTTGTTAAGTGAAGGAAACTCTATGCTGGAAGTAGAGCTATAGTTTTTTGGGTTTTTTTTTTTTAATCACTACACCTGAGACAGAACTATTTTAGCTTATCTCACTTGACTGAAACAAACCATTTCTCTAGTGTCTCTGCTACTGTTTTCTTAATTCTTTCTCTGCCTCATTCAGGCTGATCACTCCAGCTTATAAGTGAGTGCAGATCTATTATACACAAGACACCCTTTTACATGGTAGCGAATTCTCTGAAAGGGTCCTACAACTGAAAATAGGCTTAAAATCTGTTTACACCTTCAGGATGTTTTGTCATTGAGCCATGCAAACATTATGGGGTTGAAGAATTCGCTTATTGTATATAATTATGTTTCTATAATTGTTTTCCATTCCTCATTTCATTTTTGATATTCCATTCTTTGCTCTCAGAATGATGGGGCCTCTCAATAGAGTCCATCTTAAGGAGATAAGGAAAAGGAAATTCTAATTGTTAATATAGGTTTGATCACTTAATGCCTCATTTAGTTTGTCTGGTGTCTAGTATCAAATAAGGCAGTGGGAATAGATGATCTAGTAGCTTCTTCTAAACTCTAAATATCATAATCCAGATTCTCTTCATACTTTAGATATTCCAGTAATATAATATTCCCTGAAAAAAATCATTCAGAATATGACTGCTTGTTTCAATCTCTCTCTCTCTCTCTCTCTCTCTCTTTCTCTCTCTCTCTTTCACGCTTTCTCTCACTCTTTCCCTACATGTATCTCTGCAACAGTGAGCTATCAATTGCTTCACAATAGTATAGAAAACTTACAGGGTAGATCTGACAAGCTAGATTTTGTCCAAAGTAGCTAAAAATATAAAGTAGAATAGTGGTAGACAGGTTGAAGTGCACAGAAACAGAAATCCAAGAAAAGAATCAGCAGTACAACAAAGTGCATCCTCTTTTTTCAAGTCAAGGAAGGAGAAGGCAGTGAATGATGGTCTTGGGAGAGGCGGCCTCTAGGATATTGATCAATGTTCCCCTAAGTCCCCTCCACTCCTGTGGTCACTCCATTCATCAGGGCAGTCAGGAAAGCTGTTTTCAAATTACAGGAGAAGGATGAGGTGTTTCAAAGGCATGTGCTCAAGCACATCTGATTGCTTTGCTACCCTCTCATAGGGTAGAAATTAGAAATGACCTATCAGAATAGGTTGTAAGTTCTGATGAGACAAAATCCTAAAAAGAGAAGGACTTGGCAGGCAGAGAAAAGGGGCAAAATGATTGGCCTGAAACAGCCTGTCAGGAAAAAAAGGGCAGGGGAGATAATGGGTAGGACCAAGATGTGATTGCATGAATATAAGGAAATCCCAAATGAGGAAAAACACCTTCTATCAAAGTACTTCAGACACCTTCTTTCCAAAGTGTCAGATGGCTAGAGCACAGAGAGGGTAAGTGACCTCTTTAGTGTTCAACCAGCAGGACTATGTGGTAAGAGACAGGAAAGCATGAAGCAGAGGTGGGGGGACTTGGTTAACTTGTTTGGGCTTCAGTTTTCTCATCATTATGATGAGGGTTATCAGACTGGATGGCCTCTGTCTGACAAGTGTGAAAAAATAAAGCTCTTTCCATTCTCTGACAGTGATATACTGGACATCACAAGCAAGCCTTTTCATTGTTCACATCCTTGTTTGGGGTTAGTAGTACTTCTTGACCTATCTCCACACTGTCAACTTCTTGGATTTTTTAAAAATTCTCAGTTTGATATCAATACTCTCGAAATTCTTTTAACATTTAAAATGGAAATGACAACAACTGTGGCAGGTTAGACATATGAGATATGTTCAGAAAATGAAAATGATTCTTAGAGATGTATGGTGTGGCTCTTCCATAATTAACTGGATTCTTCTTCCAAAGACTTTCCAGATGTAAAGAAACATTATGAGAGAAGTCATTTTCTGAAATGTCTTATTTATATATCGTTCTTTTAAAACCTGGATTTCATTTTAAATGGTTTTATTTGCTATTCTAGTCAAGTCTCTTTAAGCTACATACCAGAAATTATTGAAGACATCTTGTCTAAAGAGAATGGTGAGTTTTTTCACTTTCTTTCTTTTTTTCTTGCTAATTTCATTATACATACAGTTATTGGAGGAATGGTAAGATTTAACCCTGTTTTAGTGAAATAGATTTTTACCAACTTCAGCCTAATTTGAAAAATGTTTTTAAAATGACATATTTTGAGGAACTCCCCCTGTAAATAAGTTATCATAGTTAGTATCTGACTCAGAAATATTCAGCAAGTACCATCCATGCATTGGAACTTCCAAAGGCCACTCAAGTCTCACGCCAGGGGAGCCCTTCACTGCAGCTAATAGTAGAGTTACTATTCTTTCTATCCCTGCAACCTCCCACATCTTCAAAAAAACTGCTTACAGAGAGGCTCCCACCTTTACCCTTCCCTTTTCTCTTGGCACCAAAGGTATTTTGGTACTCTGAGTACTCACGTTTAGCTACAGGATGGCTTTAGTAAATATTTGTACAAATACTCAGAGAAACTGTTAATCAAAGCATTCTACAAGTCATCGTAAGCTACTTGAGGCCAATGGCTATGTCTTCATTCATCTTTCCTTCCTTAGCACCCCTGGTAGAATAGTTGTTTTATATGTATGCTGAACTGATTTTAATTCAATGGAGGGGGGTGGGAAATATAACCTGAGTTAGAAACCAATGACATCGAAAGTTTTAGCTTTAGCCCCTTTTTACTTCCGGAATTAACTATATTACTCATCAGAATTAATAATCTTTTTGGAGAGGTAAAGTAGTATTAAAATCTCAGATGGTAATCACAGCTAATATTTTATGTAGAGCTTTAAGTTTCGATAACCATGTTCCGTGAGTTATCTTCCCTAGATTCTCAAAATAACCCTAGTACTAGTCTTATCCCAATTTTATACGTGTGGAACAGCCTGAGAAAAGTGAGGTGACTCACACATAGCTGGTTAAGCGTATAAGGCTGGATTTGAACTTAGATATTCCTGACTCCAACATCAGTGTTCTATTCATTATGCCACCTGGCTGCATTTGAAGCCAGGACCTCGGAAAGAATAAATAACTTTTATTACTATGATTTTAGATGAATGTCATTTGGGATACATATTTATTGGTATGTAAATGGGACACACCTTCTGTCCCCATTATTTGGTAGATAATTTGTATAGAAGGTGTTTTATGAAACTGATTCTGTTCTGAGTAACATTACATAATCTTCCCTCTTGCTTGGTATTGTCAATTCCAGAACATTCTTGGAGGATCGTTTAGTTTTATCTAAGAGATTAATTAGCTGGGCAAGTGAGCCTAGTCTTATAAGACTAGAGCCTAAAAGAGCAAACACTGGTGTTTAAGGAACAGTCTGTACAGAAATGAAGCACCTCCCTGGCTAGCATTTTGATGTTATTTTTGCTCTGCATCATAATTACACTGTTAGACTGAGATTAGGCTGTTTGAATTTGTGTTGACTGAATAGTTTTTTAATTCTTCAAATCTCACTATGTTGGTGTTAAACTGCCCCTGGAGAGGGCAACTGTTGCCTTAAGGACTGATCATAGATGGGCAGTATTAATAGGATTGTTGTAGGACAAATAGTTCAGCTCCCCTCCCCCTTATTGTGTAGGGGATGAAAAGAAGTCCCACAGAAGGGTTCTCAGCTAGCTGGTCACGCCCCTGAGACTTCAGTTCTCCCGTCTCCCACTAGAGGGACATGGCTTCTCCACCTCAGTGTTTGTCCATGGTAGAAGCCAGCTCCACATGGCTGGTATCTCTTGCTAATACTATTAGAACATTTTTAGTATTTCACTCATGAAGTTATTCTTACTCCTAGAGTGGATAAAAGAAACAAATAGAGACAGTTCTATGCAAGAACAAAAGGCTCAAAGGAGGAGAAGAATGTTTTCATTCTTCCGGTAAGTTCTTTATATATTAATAACAAAATTCTTATTGAGTAAAACCATTTTCTCCCTACTTGGTTTTGACTGTTTTGTCACCTGTACAACATTAACCATTTTATCCTCTTTGTCTTAGAGCCGAGCCCTCTTAGTCATGGAATGATTCTTAGATATTCATGTTGTGTCTCTCTCCCTCCCTCTTTCCGCCTTCCTCCCTCCCTGTCTCTCTCCTTCCCTCTGTTTGTTCTATCTGTCTGTCTGCCTGTCTCTCTCCTCACCTTTCCCTCCCTTTCTCTACCCCAACTCCCACCATCCCATTCCCATCCTTTGCCCTGACAACACACCAACATTTTTAACCTATGGGCTCCCTTATCTTAGTTTATTTTTCTTTAGTGTAGTCATAGTTTGATTATATTTTACATAGACTCAATATAGTGCACTAAATTAAATCCTGTTAACTCCCTTTGAATTTCAGATGTTTCCAGGGGAACATCTACAAAACAGAAAAAAAGAACAAAAAGAGAAGTTCCTAGCATCAGCTGTAAAAAGGAATTTTCATCTTTACTTATGGCATGTTAATAAAATTTTTAGCATTTGTTGGCATCCATTGGCTTCGCAGCCACTGAGCTATCATATGGATTTGTTTGACTAGAAAATAAGCCATTCCTAGTTACAGAATCCAGACATGCTTCTTCCTCAGATCTCTGAGGAGATAATGTCCCCACAGGTGCTTTGAGTTCTTGGAATTGATCTCAACCTTTAGAGAAAAATAATAGTAATAGAATGCTATAAGTTCCATATATTGAAACACATATACACACACATATCAAAACACACCCAGATGCCCATACAGACACACGTAATATCAGAAAAGCTAGCCTGTTTCTGCCCCGCCCTCCTCCATAATATGCACTGAGAAACATGTGGTATTCTCACTACAACTTCATCCTAGGATATGTTTTTTGTGCTTCACTGCAAATCTTAAATGTTTGAATTTTTGTGTAATGTTTACTTTTAAGTATCATTCTGCATTACAGTAGGAAATCTTTTGTTCTTTTTTCCCCTTATTTTCCTTTCTCAGCCAGGAGTGAATCCAGAGAAAATGTAACAGCAGATCATCAACAGGTTGTTTAGGTATAATGTGTTTTACAAAGTGCTGAAAAAAGTGAAATAAACAAAATTGAAGGAAAGTATATATATTCATCATCGTGCATTTAGCATGAAAATTTAAGCATGTTTGTTTTCTTATTCTAATCAGTCAATAACCATTTATTAAACACCAACTATGTGCCATGCACTATGCTAAGTGCTGGGCATGCAAAGAAAGACAAAAGATGGTACCTGCCCTCAAGTAGCTCACACTATTAACCTGAACACAACATGTAGAAAACTATGAATGAACAGGAAAAAAATGAAATAATCAACAGAAGGGAAGCACCAGAATTAAGAGGAATCGGGAAAAAGTCTTCCTGTAGAAGGTGTGATTTTTTGCTAGGACTTGAAGGAAACCAGGGAAGCCAGGAGGTAGAGGTAGGAGGAAGAGCATTGCAGGAATGGGTACAGCCAATAAAAATACCCCAAGCAGAGGGAGGGAATGTCTTGTTCAACCGTATTGCAATAGTTCGGGCAAGAGGAGATGAAGGCCCCCACCGTGGTGGGTGGTAGGTAGTATCAGAGGAGAGAAGGGGGCATATTCCAGAAATGTTGCAAAGGTAAAATCACCAGGTGTTAGAAACAGAGGACAGTAGTTTGGAAGTTTAGAAGGCAGCTGAGGGAAGTGATTATTTTTCTATTATTTTTATAACAAATTATTAAATTAGGAATGAGGTTTTTCTTTTCTATTTCCTCATTCAGGGATCATTCAGTCAGTCTGTGAAGGACAAGGCTGATAGATGAGATTAGCCTAATCCTCAGGGTACCTGCTTCTTGATTTTGGGCAGGACTCCACCCAACTAGGAGATCTTACTTTTGTTTATAGTATAAACAGAATCTAACCTAGGTAAATTCCAGCCTTAAAGCATTAAGCCCAAACCTTGACACCTCTTCATTGGAGTCTAGGGGAACCCAGATCATGAAGGATAAAACCAACCACAGTGGTCTGGGTAGAGATGGATTCCTTTGTCTGGGATTGGTGGAGGTGGCTGACCCTCTTGGTCAAGCCAGACCCTCAGCAGCAGAACTGAAGACTTTAGCCCACTTCCTCCTGAATATGTCCACCCTCTCATTAATTGTTCACCAATCAGGATTGATTGCTTCTGCCAAGGGCATTCCCCTTTCTAAAAATATTTAAGGTATTCAGTATCTCCATCAGGTGTCTTTGGTTACCAAGGGAAACCAATGGCCATCAATTTCTTATCAGCTAGCCTAATTAACAAACTGATGATTGATTAGGAAGAAACCATATTTCGGGCTATTCATTTGTCTTAGTTTGGTGAACATGGAAGAGATCAGAGCTGTGCACCCCAGATTCTTATCAGAAAACGCTGTATCTTTTTGGGCCCAAGTGGGAAATTGTCCACAAGGGGGAACTTTCTGTTAGAACTCTGGCTGTGACTTGACTCTCTCTCTATTATCAGCAATTAGATCTTGTCTGGGTAAGTTTATATGTTCTCTGTCTGTTTTCAGTGTGTTGTTTCCTTGGTGCTGCAGCCCTCTGAGTTTTCACTGTCACAGTTGCCAGGAAGGGGGGAGGGAGAAGGGAATCAATACAGTGTGTCCTATTTGACAGAGATCTCCTGAAGTGGACTAAATGGAGATAAAAGGAAAAACTGTATACAGTCTGAGGGCTGCCTGGGAAATTTGGGGTATTCTGAAATTCGGTCCACAGATTCTGATTTGCTTGCAGTAAACCACAAAACACCAGCAATATAGGGTTTCCAAAAGGAAATCTTGGCCATTGAGCTGTGAGAGGATCTCTAAAGTTACAATCCTTGCTTTCAAATCTTTGGGGTGTGAACATCTCCCCAAACCATAACCCCCTTCACCTGAGAAAGGCCTAAAACCTGGACTGGCCAATCAGGAGAGACATTTTGGCCCACTATTAGCTTAACCTACTCAAATGCCTTGAGTGCTCTGGCATAAGACATGCTTTGCTTTGCTGAGTGAACTCAAAATGCTCCTTCCTGTGTCAGCAACTACTAGGCCAGATGAGGCTGGCCAGGAGTATTCTTCTGTTTATGACTGTCCAGGGCAGGATGCCTTGAACTGGACACTATCTTGAATAATGGAACCTCTTGCCTGGGTATTTTACAGACATATGTTATGCTATATATAGTCAACTTAATGATACAATGACACAGACATCTTGGATCTACAATTTCAGTTGACACTTTGACACTTCTTCTATCTTATTGTATTGACAACCTATCCAGTTAAGAAATTCCTTTCTCATATCATGGTTAAAACATGTGGAGACTATAATTTTGGCTGGCATAGGCATCCTGAGCAAGGAAGGGAGGGAGGGGTGAGAAGGAATTGCTCTGAAGACATAAAATACCCTTTGTCTATCTGTCCTTGGGCTCATTTGCACAATGAGCTCCAATGAATATCTCTATATGTATGTCCTGCAAGCTTTGAGAGAAATAAACATGCATATGCAGCCTGATTTTGTTTGTCTTTCTTAGAAGGCACTCAGTAAGGTTGACCAGGTTACATATCAGATAGCAGATCTCTGTCAGAATAAGTTGTGTGTAAGGATCTCCTTAAGTAGAGGAAGTAATTAAGCATTTTTATTTTGAGTGAACAAGAAATTGCCTTGAGCAGAGTAAGAAGCAAGGTAAGGGAGGTAAGTGGTAGAGATAAAAAGTAAACAAGGTAAGCGAGCATGCAATTTTATCTGAAGTTTAATTTTTGGTCACCAAGGCTCTGTGTGTTTTGTGTTTGTAATTGGTGTCTTTTTGTCCCTGTGTGTTTGTAGTAAGACTTTGCCTGAAGGCACTCCTTTTGTTATTTATATTTAAAGTTTAAAGGAAGAAAATATATATATGTATGTATGTGTATATATATATATACATATATATGTGTATATATATATGTGTGTGTATATATATATATATATATATAATCTCTTTCTTTTGATTGTAGCCAAAATCAAGGGACACACAAGGGAAGGGGATCCTTTTCCCCAATCTAGAAAAATTTGCAGATTTCAAAGTAGAATCAGAGAAGGATTTTTTCTTTTCAGGGCTTTTAACCAACAACCCCTCTCCCCTTGCCATTTCTTTTGGTCTTGTTTTGTTTTGTTTGGGGTGGTTTTCTACATCTCTAACCTACTAAGAGATAAGACTTCAGACCAAGCTGCTCATTGAATCTTTGTTGAAAAACTAATTTTTCTATTGAAAAATTATCCAAGTAGAAATTTAACAAGTGGTAACTGACTAACTTAAGCAGAGTGTGGAAATAAATTTTGTTGTAAGTGACTTCTCTTTGCTTCTTATCCCTAGAAATCCACTTGTGAGCTATTAGGGACAACTCTCCTAGCCTTCTCTCTGATGGTATTCTGTTCTCTACAAATTGCGCACCTCAGTCAAACCAATGTGTTTAAAACTGTAAAAATAAGTTTTTTTTTCCTTTAAAGGTTTGCTTTGACGAAGGTTTTTCTGTCATAGCCTTAAATGCAATCACTTTAGAATTTCAGCAATTTATGTTTAAAATGTATATTATCATTGTATAAGTAAAGTTGGTTAAAATTGTGAGAGAAATACAACTCTCCTGACATGAATTATTAAGTATTAACTTGCTCCAGATTCTGGGAAAAAAAAAAAGACCAAGCAGGAATGAGAAATAAGTATGATTTAATTTGGAAAACTGCTTTGAGTTGATCTCTGTAGGCAACATAAGAGATCAGCTGTTAATCAGGTTGGGAGAATCCAGGAACCCCACTCCTGGGCTTCAGCAGGCCTCTTTAAAAGGTTTTGTAACTACTAAAAAATATCTTAGTGGGGATTTGTCCCACAAACTTCTTCTGGGACTAGGAGTAGGCAGTAGAGATTTGTTTCACAGGTAAACACACAGGTAACACCAGTTGTTGGGCAGGAGAACACAGGAGGGCTCCTAATTTACACTAATAGGTGTTCTAGCACAGGTTCACTTTTGATCTGGTCAGACAGGAAGACAGCTTTGGAGGGGTCAAATACGCTTACTTTATTCTAGTCTGGTCTTCTCAATAAAGATAATGGGAGCACCAACTCCTACAGCATTCCCTAATCACTCTTCTTGCAGGGGTGGGCGAGAATAGGATTACAACTCCTCGTCCCCTAAGCCTCAATGGGGGCAGGCTGAGGCAAACACAGATTCCTCAAGCCTTGATGGGGACCAATCAAGCCAGGTGCATGTATTCCTCTATGTATCACCCAAATCCCGAAATGGGTTCCTCCCTTACTGCCCACTTCCCACTTGCTTTGTAGGGCAACAGATGAAGGCATCTTGCCAACATTAAGCTCACAGGTTAACTTTAGCAATCTCATCATACCCTAGCACAATAAATCATACATTATATAACCCCTATATTTCTATGGAAATTGTATAGTAGAAGTTGTTTTCAGTCATATTCATGGGAAATATTATCTAGGATCCTGGGACTATTATGTAAAAAGAATAACAAAATTTTCCTTACACACACTAAAATTCACCTTAGAAGATTCTACCTCCCTTTTGGGAGAATATGAGAGGCTTGGAGCTCTTTGGTCTTGTAGATAACACCTGCATTGCAGCTAATCAAGCAGCAGGTTATAACTGTGATAAATAAATTAATGAAGAAAATCACCTGGGTTGAAATGAACTGTACATTTGGGAAGTTTAACAACAATATGTGTTAAAATTATGAAGGAAATATTCAGTAGAATGACTGCAGTCTGGAATATGGTTGAAATGTAAAGGAAAGTTGTGTAGTTTGAGTAATGGGTTTGGAAGATTTGGAAAGAGAAATAAAGACTGGAGGGAAAATATGGAAGGTAGATAATAACGTCTGGGGACAAATGGGGGCACACTGTGCACACAGCAGGCAGGAAACAGCTCTAAGTCCCTCCTGTCCTGGGTTGCTCTGGGTGCCTGCGTGCCAGCTTCAGATGGTATAAGCATTGAGAAGCATGAAGACGTTTTGAATTTAAGTAGAAAGATTAAAAATGAAAATTTTGTGGCTTGATTTGAAAGATACTAGACAAAGTTATAGAGGGTTAGGAAAAATTTAATAACAATAGTTTACTAAGTGTGATAATTGGGGTAGATTACTGTCACTTTTAAAATCTTTTGCTGTGAATTAGCTGGAAATAGTGAATCCCATAATATGAGATGCTTGGAAAAAATAGCCTTTGTCTAAAATATAATACTAAATAATTGAAATTATAACTTGAGGCTCTATATGATATCATTTGGAAAATAGATCCAAGTGTAAATTGAATTTATTCTGGTCTCATTTTAAGTGAAATATATTGTTATTATTGTTATTGTTATTATTATTATTGTTAAGTATTCTATATCTGGAAACTTGTAGGGTATGTGGTTTTGAACCAAGTAACTGTAGCTATATAATTTTTAATGTGTATAAAGATAATGCTTAAGTTTAATTTGATAATTCATTGTATTGAAATACTGTTAAAAATGAACTATTCTTTCATTCCTTTGGGTTATGAATTTAATCATTAAAAAACTTTTTTTAAATTTCTTCATCTGCAAACTGCCTGTTCATATTGTTCAAAAATTTATTAATTGGGGAATGACTAGTTGTTTTATAACTTTGACTTGGTTTTTTATATATTTGAGAAATGAGGCCTTTATCAGAGATACTTGTTGCAAAAATTTTCCCCAGTTTTCTACTTTCCTTATAATTTTGGTTACACTGTTATTGTTTTTAAAAACTTTTAAATTTTATATAATCAAAATTATCTGTTTTATATTTTGTAATGCTTTCTATCTTCTTTGGTACTAAATTCTTCCTTATCCACAGATCTGACAGATAAACTATTCCATGCTCTCCTAATTTGCTTATGGTATCACCCTTTATGTCTAAATCATATATCCATTTTGACCATATCTTGTAATATGTTGTGAGATGTTGTTCTATACCTAGTTTCTGCCATACTGCTTTCCAGTTATCCCCGCAGTTTTTGTCAAATAATGAGTTTTTGTTCCAAAAACTCGAATCTTGGCTTTATCATATACTGAATTTATGTATGATCATTTACTATAATGTTTTTTGTACCTAATATATTCCACTGATCCACCACTCTATTTATTACCCAGTACCAGATTGTTTTGATAATTACTACTTTATAATAGAGTTTGAGATCTGGTACAGCTAAACCACCTTCCCTCACATTGTTTTGTTTTGTTTTTTTCCATTGATTCCCTTGACATCCTTGATTTTTCGTTCTTCCAGATTAATTTTGTCTTTTTCTAGCTCTATAAAAAAAATTTTTTTTATATTTTGATTGGGATGGCATTGACTAAATAGATTAATTTAAGAAGAATTGTCATTTTATTGTATAAACTCAGCCTACCCATAAACAATTAATATTTTTCCAGTTGTTTAGATCTGACTTTGTGTGAAAAGTGTTATGTAGTTCTGTGCATATGGTTCCTGGGTTCAAGCAATGCTCACCGCACCTCCTCTCCATCTTTCCCTCCACTGTAATAGATCTTTTGCATCTCTTCTTGTGAAATAATTTACCCCATTTTACCTCTCCCTTCCCTCTTCTCCCAGTGAAATCCTCTTTATTTCCCCTTACTTTTTTTTTATTTCCTTCCATCAAGTCAACTTACACTCACACCCTGTGCCTGTATATACTCCTTCTAACTGCTCTAATAGTGACAATTTTTTAAGAGTTACAGTTATGTATATACATATGTAAACAGTACATTTTCTCTTTTTATGCTTCTCTTGAGCCTTGTATTTGAAAATCAGATTTTCTGTTCAGCTGTGGTCTTTTCATTAGGAATGTTTGAAAGTCCTTATTTCACTGGATATCCATTTTTTCACCTTGAAGGATTATGCTCAGTTTCACTTGATGGGTGATACTTGGTTGTAATCTTAACTCCTTTGTCTTTTGGAATATCATACTCCAAGAACTCTGATTAATGTAGAAACTGCTAAATCCATTGTTATCC
>NW_020943794.1:3383-4195 GCF_900497805.2 Vombatus ursinus | reverse complement strand
GTGGGGTGGGCCGAGTCACTGAGCTCTCTATTACAATGCCACTTCCTAGGGTCAAGTCTTAGTCAGGGTGGTCCTAGTCACTCAGCTCTCTATTACACTGCCTCTTCATATTGCAAGTCTAACTTGGGGTGGCCTAGTCAAAGAGCTCTCTGTTACACTGCCTCTCCATAGCGGTAAGTCTACCTTTGGCGGGCCTAGTTAAACAGTTCTATGTTACACTGCCGCTGCATAGGGCCAAGTCTACCTTGGGATGGGCCTAGTCATAGAGTTCTCTGTTACACTGTCTCTTCATAGTGGCAAGTCTACCTAGGGGTGTGCCTAGTCACAGAGCTCTCTGTTACAATCTGTTACGCTGCCTCTTCAAGGGGACAAGTCAACCTTGGGGTATGCCTAGTCACAGAGCTCTCTATTACACTGCCTCTTCATAGGGGCAAGTCTTCCTTGGAATGGGCCTAGTCAAAGAGCTGTTACACTGCCCCTTCATAGGGGAAAGTGTAACTCGGGGTGGGTGTAACCACAGAGCTCTCTATTACACTGCCTCTTGAGGGGGACAAGTCAACCTTGGGGTAGGCCTAGTCACAGAGCTCTCTGTTACACTGCCTCAATATAGGGGCAAGTCTACCTTGGCGTGGGCCTAGTCACAGAGCTCTCTGTTACACTGCCTCCTCATAGGGGCAAGTCTACCTTGTGGTGGGCCTAGTCACAGAGCTCTCTGTTACACTGCCTCAATATAGGGGCAAGTCTACCTTGGGGTAGGCCTAGTCACAGAGCTCTCTGTTACACTGCCTCTTCATAGGGGCAAGTCTACCTTT
>NW_020943794.1:2850-3283 GCF_900497805.2 Vombatus ursinus | reverse complement strand
GAGCTGTTACACTGCCCCTTCATAGGGGAAAGTGTAACTCGGGGTGGGTGTAACCACAGAGGTCTCTATTACACTGCCTCTTGAGGGGGACAAGTCAACCTTGGGGTAGGCCTAGTCACAGAGCTCTCTGTTACACTGCCTCAATATAGGGGCAAGTCTACCTTGGCGTGGGCCTAGTCACAGAGCTCTCTGTTACACTGCCTCAATATAGGGGCAAGTCTACCTTGGCGTGGGCCTAGTCACAGAGCTCTATGTTACACTGCCTCCTCATAGGGGCAAGTCTACCTTGTGGTGGGCCTAGTCACAGAATTCTCTGTTACACTGCCTCTTCATAGGGGCAAGTCTACCTTACGGTCATCCTAGTCACGGAGCTCTCTATTACAGTGCCTCTTCCTATGGGCAAGTCTAAGTCGGGGTGGGAGTAGTCACACAG
>NW_020943794.1:0-2840 GCF_900497805.2 Vombatus ursinus | reverse complement strand
TCTCTATTACACTGCCTCTTCCTAGTGCAAGTCTAACTTGCGGTGGCGTAGTTCACAGAGGTCTATGTTACACTGCCTCTTCACAAAGGTAAGTTTACCTTGGGGAGGGCCTAGTTACAGAGTTCTCTGTTACCCTGCTGCTTCATAGGGGCAAGTCTTCCTTGGGGTGGGCCTAGTCACAGAGCTCTGGGTTACACTGCCTCTTCATAGTGGAAAGTGTAACTCGAGGTGGGTGTAATCACAGAGCTCTCTATTGCACTGCCTATTCAAGTGGACAAGTCAACCTTGGGGTAGGCCCAGTCACAGAGCTCTCTGTTACACTGCTTCTTTATAGGGGCAAGTCTACCTTGGCGTGGGCCTAGTCACAGAGTTCTCTGTTACCCTGCTGCTTCATAGGGGCAAGTCTTCCTTGGGGTGGGCCTAGTCACAGAGCTCTGGGTTACACTGCCTCTTCATAGTGGAAAGTGTAAATCGGGGTGGACGTAGCCACAGTCCTCTCTATTGCACTGCCTCTTTAAGGGGACAAGTCAACCTTGGGGTTGTCCTACTCACACAGCTCACTGTTACACTGCCTCTTTATAAGGGCAAGTCCCCCTTGCGGTGGGCCTAGTCACAGAGCTCTCTGTTACATCACTGAGCTCCCTATTACACTGCATTATCATATGGGCACGTCTACCTTGGGGTGGGTCTACTCACAGAGCTCTCTATTACAGTGCGTATTCATAGGGGCACGTCTACCTTGGGGTGGGCCTAGTCACAGAGCTCTCCATTGCACTGCCTCTTCATAATTGCATGTATACCTTGGGGTGGGCCTGGGCACAGAGCTCTCAGTGACACTGCCCCTTCATAGGGGAAGGCTACCTTGGGGTGGGCCTAGTCACAGAGCTCTCTGTTACTCTGCCTCTTCATAGGGGAATGTGTAACTCGGGGTGGGCGTAGCCACAGATCTCTCTATTACAGTGCCTCTTCAAGCGGACAAGTCAACCTTGGGGTAGTCCTATTCACAGAGCTCTCTGTTACACTGCCTCTTTATAGGGGCAAGTCCACCATGCGGTGGGCCTAGTCACAGAGCTCTCTGTTACATCACAGAGATCCCTATTACATCACAGAGATCCCTATTACACTGCGTTATCATATGGGCAAGTCTACCTTGGCGTGGGCCTAGTCACAGAGCTCTCTGTTACACTGCCTCCTCATAGGGGCAAGTCTACCTTGGGGTGGGCCTAGTCACAGAAAACTCTGTTACACTGCCTCTTCATAGGGGAAAGTCTACCTTGGCGGGGGTCTAGTCATAGAGCTGTCTGTTACGCTGCCTCTTCATAGGGGCAAGTCTACCTTGGGATGGGCCTAGTCACAGAGCTCTCTGTTACACTGCCTCTTCATAGCTGCAAGTCTACCTTTGGATGAGCCTAGTCACAGAGCTCTCTGTTACACTGGATCTTCATAGGGGAAAGTGTAACTCGAGGTGGGTGTAACCACAGAGCTCTCTATCACTCTGCCTCTTCAAGGGGACAAGTCTACCTTGGGGTAGGCCTAGTCACAGTGCTCTCTGTTACGCTGCCTCCTCATAGGGGCAAGTCAACCTTGGGGTGGGCCTAGTTACAGAGCTCTCTCTTACACTGCCTCTTCATAGGGGCAAGTCTACCTTGGGTTGGGCCTTGTCACAGAGCAATCTGTTACACTGCCTCTCCATGGCGGTAAGTCTACCTTGGGGCAGGCCTAGTTACACAGTTCTATGTTACACTGCTGCTGCATAGGTCCAGGTCTACCTTTGGGTGGGCCTAGTCATAGAGCTCTCTGTTACACTGCCTCTTCATAGTGGCAAGTCTACCTAGGGTTGTGCCTAGTCACAGAGCTCTCTGTTATACTGCCTCTTCATAGGGGCAAGGGTACCTTCGGGTGGGCATAGTCACAGAGCTCTCTGCTACATCACAGAGCTCTCTATTACACTGCCTCTTCTTAGGGTCAAGTCTACCTTGGAATGGGCCTAGTCACAGAGCTCTCTATTACACTGCCTCTTCATAGGAGCAACCCTACCTTGTTGGGGGCCTAGTCACGGAGCAATGTGTTGCCCTGCCTCTTCATAGGGGCAAGTCTACCTTGTGGTGGGCCTAGTCGCAGAGCTCTCTATTACACCCCCTCTTCAAGGGGACAAGTCAACCTTGGGATAGTCTTAGTCACAGAGCTCACTGTTCCACTGCCTTATCATATGGGCACGTATACCTTGGGGTGGGTCTACTCACAGAGCACTCTATTACAGTGCGTATTCGTAGGTGGACGTCAACCTTGGGGTGGGCCTAGTCACAGATCTTCCCATTACAGTGCCTCTTCCTAGGGGCAAGTCTAAGTCGGGGTGGGCCTATTCACACAGCTCTCTATTACACTGTCTCTTCATAGTGGAAACCTAACTTGCTGTGGCCTAGTCACAGAGCTCTTTGTTACACTGCCTCTACATAGGGGAGAGTCTACCTTGGATTGGGCATAGTCACAGAGCTCTCTGTTACACTGCCTCTTAATAGGGGCAAGTCTACCTTGGCATGGGCCTAGTCACAGAGCTCTCTGTTACTCTGCCTCCTCATAGGGGCAAGTGTACCTTGGGTTGGGCCTAGTCACAGAACTCTCTGTTACACGGCCTCTTTATAGGGGCAAGTCTACCTTACGGTGGGCCTAGTCACGGAGCTCTCTATTACAATGCATATTTATAGGGGCAAGTCTACCTTTAGGTAGGCGTAGTCACAGAGCTCTCCATTACACTGCCTCTTCATAGGGGAAGGCTACCTTGGGATGGGCCTAGTCACAGAGCAATCTGTTACACTGCCTCTCCATGGCGGTAAGTCTAC
>NW_020943793.1:0-4084 GCF_900497805.2 Vombatus ursinus | reverse complement strand
CTGGCCCTGGCCTGGTGGGGCAAATGCAGGTACCAAAGGAGACAGCAGAGTCCTTCCCCAGACTGCTGAGTCCACATCTGCAGCATTCTGGAGAACTCCCTGCTTCCCCCTTTCACTCTGGCTTAGAGGTGAGGCCTTCTTCTTGCTCGGGATCATGTTTATGAACTCCCCTGTGGGCTAGGGACCATCCTCCCCCTGTGGGTGGAGCAGTTGCTCCCACTGCCCTCTAGACCCAGCAGCCCTTCCATCCTGCCCATCCTGCCCCCATTGTGGCTGCTACTGGAGCTGACTTGGAGCTTAGTCCAAGGGTGGCGATGTCCACAGCACCTTGAAACTCTGGCTGCTGAGGCAGGGAGTGGAAATGGCCTCCAATATTCAGGAGGGCTGCCTGTTCCTCAGAGATGCCCAGAGGGTCAAGGCCAACTAATCTTTTTTTATTATTATTATTTTGATTTTAATTTGCTAATATTTATTTTAAAACTTTGAGTTTCAAAGTCTCTCCTTTCTTCCTCCCCATCACCACCCCGTCCCTGAGAAGGCAAGCAATTCCCTATACTTCATGTATTTGTTCTCATGATAAACAAAGCCGTTAATACTCATGCTGTGAAAGAAAACATAGACAAAAAGACTCAAGAAAAGTAAAGTGAAAAAAAAAAAAAGAGTTGCTTCAATTTCTATTCAGACACCATCAGTTCTCTCTCTGGGGACGTGTAGCATTTTTCATCCTAAGTCCTTCAGAGTTGTCATGGATCCTTCCTTGTATTGCTGGGAAGAGCTAAGGCACTCCCAGCAGATCAACTTACAATATTGCTGTTACTTTGTACCCAGTACATTTCACTTTGCACGAACCCATGTAGGTCTTTCAAGGTTTTTGGGAGAGAACCATGGTCATCCTTTCGTGTACTATTTATATGTTAGAGAAATGAGGTCTTTATCAGAGAAACTTGCTTCAAAATTTTTTTTCACATTTTCTTTTGCTGCCTGTATTTCCCTCCATGCTATTTTCCCACCCCATTAATTCTATTCTCTCTCTCCTTTCATCCTGTCCCTCTTCAAAAGTGTTTTTCTTTTGCTTACTCCTTATGCCAATTTGCCCTCCCTTCTATCACCCCTCTTCCCTTATACCCTTCCTCTTCTATTTTCCTGTAGGGTAACATTCATTTCTATACCTCTTGCCTGTGTATTATATTCTCCAGTGACACATAAAACAATTTTCACATTCGTTTTTAAAACTTTTGAGTTCCAAATTTTCTCCCTTCCTCACTCCCCACCCATCCTCATTAAGAAGAGAAGCAATTCAACATAGTTTATACCTCTGTAGTCATTTCACACACTTCCATAATCGTTACATAGTGAAAGACGAACTATATTTCCCTCCACCCTATCCCACCCCCCCCATTTAGTCTATTTTCTCCTTTCACCCTGTGCCTCCTCAAAAGTCTTCCCTTCTATCACCCTCCCTCTTATCCCCTTATCCCCTAATTTCTTGTAGGATAGTATAGATTTCCATACCCAATGGAGTTTGTATGTTACTCCTCCTGAAGCCAATTCCAAGGAAAGTGAGGTTCCCTCACTCCCTCTCACCTCTCCCCTTTTCCCCTCCACTGTAAAAACTTGTTCTTGGCTCTTTCAGAGGAGATAATTCATCCCAGTTTATCTCTCCCTTTCTCCCTCTCCCAATACATTCCTGTCTCACCCCTTCACTTTATATTTCAGTTATCATACCTTCATATTCAACTCACCCTGTGCTCTCTACATATTTTCCCTTCAACTACCCTCATCCTGAGAAAGTTCTCATCAGTTACAAATATGATCTTTCCATCTTTCCATTTCAGGAACTGGAAGGATTGCTCACAGGTTTATGCCTCTTCTAGATTTCTACCTCATTATTTTTTATTATGTCTTTAATTGAATTTTATGGTAAACTCAAACAATAGAACACAAATACAGAATAGAGAAAAAAACTTATCATAAACTTAAATACTGGAACTTAATTACAAAGTAAGAAAAAAAAGGCTGTCACATGTAGAGCAGAATATGAGAGGATTCGAAATATGTAACAATAAGTTTCATTTCATGAAAGCCCATATAATAAATACCATTTGTGTTGAGAACTGTCCATCGTTTCTTGGCTTCCTCGTAAGTTTCATTTTATTCTCTGCTGTGCAATTTTTTAACTTTGTTCTTTTTGTCCCCCTACTAGACAACCCCTCCCACACCCAGCAAAGGCTACAATTGAGTGTGAATATATTTCTCTCTTTCTATAGATATATACATACACAAATACATTTATACACATATAAACATTATATATAGTATGAGAAATGCTAACAGTTTTGTTCTCACTGAATTGGTAAGAAAACAGGAGAGAGGGAGATTGGTTTTTTGGTTTTTCTGTTTACTGGTTTACACAAATATGTAAACAAGATGAAGGGGAGATTGTTTTTTTTTTTTTTTGGTTTATTGGTTTACACAAATGTGTAAACAAGATGAGGGGAGATTGGTTTTCACAGACTCTATAGAAACAATAGATACTGCATTGCAAACACAGAGGTCACACAGGCCATATAGGAATGTTGGGATAAGTTGGGGGTTAAAGCCAAGTAATCCTATGTAACCACTTGCTCTGCTCCTATATAGGTGTGTGAGCTCTGTGAAGGAATCTACACACCCATTTCTGGAGAGAATAGTCAATAAAGATATCTCTTCTTTCACTCCTAAAATTGAGATTTCCTAATTAGCCAGGTAACTCCTGTTCAGGGAATTCACCAAGCCCAGTCTCGGGCTGAATTCCAAATTGAGTCTGGGGTTGTTATAACAAACATGGGGGGTTGGTCCAGAATACTCCGGAGGCCCCTGGGTTAGTTGTTTAAGGGATAAGTGGAGGAATAGTGCTCCTACCAATTTTTGGCAGTCTTCTGCTTTTCTCTCTGGCTCTCCCAGGCTGCACATGAGACCTGGGACTTCAGTATTTGCCGACTGGAGTGTTTGAACAGATCCAGGGTAAAAAGGAAGAACCAGACCTAGGTCAGGTTAAGTCGACATGTTGATCAAAGTAGGGAAAAATTGGTGGCTAGAGTACCTGCCTTGTGGGTCTACAGAACCTTCCTTTCTGGAGATTGTTGAAGCTAGCCCAGGTGGGGCTTTGAGAGGAATGGTTTAGAAATGGGAGGGAGGAGCTCAAAAGAAAAGGCACCAATGGAAGGGAAGGAGGATCCCCTGCTTGAGATTCTCCAAAAGAGTTCACAGGGAGGGCTGCGAGGAGGCACAGTGGATAGAGTACTGGTCCTGAAGTCAATAGGACCTCAGCTCAAATCTGCCCTTAGACCAAATACTTGACCCTTACTTGCTGTGTGACCCTGGGCAAGTCACTTAGTCCTGATGTCCTTAAGAAAAAAAAATTATTCACAGAGGGGCTGGAGAATGCTAGCCATTTGGAGTAGTATGACTACCCAGGATACTGAAAACTATTAGCAGAGGCAGTCAGACTGTGATTCCTACTGGAAGGAAAGACTGGTCAAGATCAGAATGAGAATCGTGTGCACATTGTCTGTCTGTATGTATATGTTTTATGTCCTTCAGATGAAAAAAAAATTAAGTCTGAAATGAGAAAAAGAACAGTGGGAAAGAACTCCCACTTTAGGCTTTCAGTGTGAGATGAAGACTGTTTTTTTTGGGTGGTCCCAACACTGACCACTTTGGCATACCAGAATAAGTGAGATAATGAGTAATGGAATCATTACTGATAAGGGTTTGGAGGATGCCGCCCAAAATGGCAAGGAGGACTGAGAGAGGGAAGGGGCTGAGAAGAATTTGAGTTGAGATTTGGTCAATCCCGTGGCTAAGAGTTTGATTGGCTGTCTTTGTATCCCTCCCACCAATATATCTGACATTAAGGCAATGTGTTTAGAGTTGTAAAAATAAGGGTTTTTCTGTCTTTTAATGGGATAAGATTTCAGTGATTTGTTTAAAATGTATAGTAATTTTATAAAAGTTATTTGGGGAGAGAGGGAGAGTGCTGCTCTCTGGATTTACAGTTTTCATCTCCCTTCAGATTTCAGAACAGCAAAGGAAAGCTGCCTAG
>NW_020943792.1:1548-4243 GCF_900497805.2 Vombatus ursinus | reverse complement strand
CATTGAGGGATTGAAGAGCTTGGAATATGATATTTCGCAGGGCAAAATAGAAAGGATTACAACCAAGATTCACCTACTGAGGAAAACTGAGTATAATTCTTCAGGGAAAAAAATAGATATTCAGTGAAACAGAGGACTTTCAAACTTTCTTGACGAAAAGACCAGAGTTGAATACAAAATTTGACTTCCAAATACAAGACTCAAGAGAAGTATGAAAAGTTAAACAGGAAAGAGAAATCAGAAGGGACTAATGAAGGTTGAACTGTCTACATTCCTACATGGAAAGATGATATTTGTAACTTACGAAACCTTTGTCAGTATTAGGATATTGGAGGGAAGATAGACAGATAGAAAGATAGATAGATAGGTAGATAGACAGACAGACAGATAGAGACAGAGAGAGAGAAAGAAACAGAGACAGAGAAAGAGACAGACACAGAGAAAGAGAGACAGGGAGATACAGAGACAGAGAGCACAGGGTGAGTTAAATATGAAGGGATGATACCTAAAAAAATAAAATTAAGGATGAGAGAGGATTATACTGGGAGAAGGAGAAAGGGACAAGTAGAATGGGGTAAATTATCTCATACAAGAAAAACAAGAAAAAGCTTTTACAGTGGAGAGGAAGAGGCAGGAAGTGAAAGGGAATGAGTGAATCTTACTCTCATTGGATTTGTTTTAAAGAGCAAATGACGTACTCAATTGGGTATGGAAATCTATCTTACCCTACAGGAAAATAGGGGGGGAAGGGGATAAGAGGAGGGGATAATAGAAAGGAGGGCAGATTGGTGGAGGGGGTAATCAGAAGCAAATATTTTTGACAAGAGACATGGCCAAAGGAGAGAATAGAATAAATAGGGGGGATGGAATAACATGGTGGGAAATATAAGTAGTTTTTCACATGACTATTTTGGAAGTGTTTTCCATGACTACACATTTATAACCTATGTTGAATCACTTGCCTTCTCAATGAGGGTGGATGGAGAGGAAGAAGGGAGAGAATCTGGAACTCAACGTTTTAAAAACGAATGCTAAAATTGTTTTTACATGTAACTGGGAAATAAGATATACAGGCAATGGGGTATAGAAACCTATCCTGCCCTTTAGGAAAATAGAAAGGGAAGGGAATAAGGGAAAGAGACAGGTGATAGAAGGGAGGTCAGATTGAGGAAGGGGTATTTAGAATGCATGTTGTCTTGGAGTGTGGGAGGGGAGAGTTAGGGAGAAAATTTGGAACTCAAAATCTTGTGGAAGTGAATATTGAAAATTAAAAATTAATTAATTATTTAATGTTAAAAAAGAAAGGGAAGTCTTTAGAGGAAAACTTCAAGACCCATGTCCAGGCCAAGGGAGTAAGTACTGAGTGGACCAGGCAGTTTATATTCTCCATTTGTGATACCAGGTAGACTCAGGTTGGCATCAGATTTTCTGATGCCAGAGCTTCAAGGTGGGACCCATGCCTCATGCAAGACATAGATATTTAGACATTCTTCCAGGAAGACTAGCATTAGAAAATTTCCAAGACATGATTCATGACTGTTTTCATGATGTCAGTAGAGAAAGTTTTTTTTTTTCACCGTGGGCTTCTGGATTCTCTTCTTAGTCCTCCTAACATCTCTCATCTTCTGAAAATGGTAAGCAGTTTCATACACTTTGTATATTTGCTATCATGTAAAAAACATTCACATATTAGTCACAGTTGTGAAAGAAGAAACATGAAAAAAACACACAAAAATGAAGTAAGTGAAAAATTTTGCCCTGATTTGCGTTCAGGGTCTATCAGCTCTTTATCTGGACATGGATAGCATATTCCATCGTGAGCCCCTTGGTACCTGTCTTGGGTCATTATGTTGCTGAGAAGAGCTAAATCATTCATTGTTGATCATCACATAATGTTGCTGAGACCATGTAAAATGTTTTCCTGGTTCTGCTCATTCCACTTTGCATCATACAAATTTTCATACAAATTTTTCAAGGATTTTCTGAAATTTGTCTGCTAATGATTTCTTTTTGCACAGTAGTTTTCCATTACATTTATATACCACAGATTGTTTAACCATTCTGTAACTGATGGACATCCCTTCAGTTTCCAATGTTTTGACATGATGAAAGGGTCTGCAATAAATATTTTTGCATATATAAGTCTTTTCCCTTTTTTTATTATCTCTTCGGGATACATACTGGGTAAATGTACATTTTAGTGGCCCTTTCAGCATAGTTCCAAATTGCCCTTCAAAATTGTTGGATAAGTTCACAACTCCATCAATAGTGTATCAGTGTCCTAATTTTTCCCCATCTTCTCCAACATTTATCATTTTCCTTTTTGATCATATTAGCCAATCTGTTAGATAGGAAGCGGTATCTCAGAGTTGTTCTAATTTGCATCTCTCTAATCAAAAATGATTTAGAGTACTTCTTCAATGCCTGTAGATATCTTTGATTTCTTCATCTGGAAACTGCTTGTTCATGATCTGACCATTTATCAAATAGGAAATGTAACCTTACAAATTTGACTCAGTTCTCTGTATATTTGAGAAATGAGGCCTTTATCAGAGACACTTACAATAAAGATCCCCCCCAGCTTTCTACTTTGCTTCTAATCTTATTTGCATGTGTTTTGTTTATGCAAAGGGTTTTTAATTTAATATTATCAAAAATTGTCTATTTTACATTTTGTAATGCTCTTGTTTGGTCA
>NW_020943792.1:0-1448 GCF_900497805.2 Vombatus ursinus | reverse complement strand
ACCCATTTTTTAATGAAGTAATTAAAAGCACTTGTTAAGCTCTTACTATAGACCAAAAAATGTGTAAACCTTAGATTGATATATAAATATCAAATATTATTAATAATCTCTTACAACTATCCTCTTCTATTCATTCCTAGTGCTACTACCTTAGTTCAAGCCTTCAACATCTCTCTCCTAATCTGTTGTAATAGCTTCCTAATTTCTCTCCGGGTTAGAGACTCATCCCCAATCCATCCTTCATATAATTGCCAAATTGATATTCATAAAACACAAATCTGATCTTGTTATTTTCCTTATCAAAAAGCTCCCGTGGCTCCCTACTGACTTGAATGAAATAGAAACTCATTTGACATTTACTGTCCTTCATGATTCAGTAACAGATTTGCTTTCTAGACTTATGATAACTTTCTTCCCTTCATATCCACTAAAATCCAACCAAGCTCCTTTTGCTGTTCTGTACATACCACATTTCATTTCCCATCTCCATGACTTTATAAAGGCTGAGCCCCATGTCTGAGATACATTCAGCCTCCTCATTTCTACCTCTTAGAATGTCTTTCAAAACTCAGCTCAAATGTTGCCTCATACTTTCTTGATCTTCCTAGCAGATCCTACACAACTTCCTGCCCATACACTTCCCCATTGCCAATATCATGTTGTATAACAGGGGACCAGTCAGGCCCAGTCCTTATGAGTATGCACAGAGTGTTCAGCTGATGCAATCCTAGTTTGGGCTTTAGAATGTGTTAAATTACTATTTCCAGTCTGCTAACCACAAGGTAAAGAAATTCACTTTAGATTGGTAACTGAACTGGAATTGAGTGTACATTCAAAAGTCATCCACTAGGAAAACTCTCTCTTGCCTACATCAGATGGGGGAGACTTTTTTGAGTTTTCAACATTCACTTTTACAAGAGTTTTAATCCTAAATTTCCCCCCTCCCTCTATCCTTTAGGTGAACTTGTCCCCCATAGGTTTTCTTGTATGCAATGTGGGAAATCTCATGTCCAGTTCCACTGAGGCTGGGACTCCTCATCCCTTTGACCAACCCCTCCTGCCTTTTTAATATTCCCCTTTTGTGTTGTGTAATGAGCATCATATGTTCTATAAAATAAGATGTCTTGCCTTACTGAAGTTCTTCGAACTCAGCCCACATCCCAAGAAGTATAATTCTCAGTAAATGCCTTTTCTTGAGTTGGAGAGCATCTGGCTCAGTGAATTCTTTAGAGATGCTCCACTGCATACCATGAAACTGCAACAGTGGGACAAGACCTCAGAAAATAACAGTAAGAAGGACCTCAGCACAACTCTAGGCAAACAGGCATCCTCCAGCATGAAAATGTGTTCAGACCTCCATGTGTTTCAGCAAAGCCCAAGGCCAACAGGCATCCTCCAGTGGCCAATGCTTCAGTATAGCCCTGGGGAAATGCATAAATAACCCTCTG
>NW_020943791.1:0-3431 GCF_900497805.2 Vombatus ursinus | reverse complement strand
TATATTCTGCCTCCCTAATAAATTCACTATCCCACTCACCACAGCAGCTCTTCCAACCTTTTCATCCCTCCTCAAACCTCCCTTGGTTCACTATGTACCTTCTCAGCTAAAAATCTTGCCTCATATTTTACTGAAAAAACTGAGACCATTACCTGAGACCTCCTGTTTCCCCCTCCTTCTTATCTAACACACAAATGCCTTCTGCCACTATTTCCTCCTTCAGCCACCTCATAGGAAGAGGTGCTCCTTCTCCTTGCCACTGAAAATGCCTCTGCATGTACAAGTGATACCAATCTATCTTATCTCCTCTAATGGGTTGCCCCCTCTATCATTGCTATTCTCATTTATCTTCAATCTTTCCCTGCCTATTAGTTACTTTCCTGCTAGCCTACATGCATGCCCAAGTCCTCTCCCCCATTCTCAAGAAATCGTCATTTGATCAATCTGTCCCCACTCTCATCCCACATCTCTCTTGCCTTTTGTGGTTAAATGCGTTGAGAAGACCTTTGGCAACAGCTGTCTCCCATTCTTCTCCTGTCATTTTCTTTTAACACTCTACAGTATGGCTTCCAAACTCTTCAAAGACACTAATGCTCTCTTAATTGCCAAATTTAATGGTCTTTTCTCAGTTCTCATTCTTCTCCTCCCTGAAGCCTTTCAAACTCGAACTCTCTTCTCCTTATGTTCTCTTCTCTCTAGGTTTTGTAACACTAGTCTTTCTTGGTTCTCCTCCCAAGTATCCCATCCTCTCCCTCTCAGTCTCCCTTCCTGATTACCTCCTACAATGCAGGGACAATCCCCACTCCCCAATTTCTTTGTATCTATTATAGTTAGGTGCCTGATACACTTAGTAGGTGCTTAATAAGAGCAGAAATTAATTTTCTGCCTTGACATTTTTACACTTCACATATCGTGACTGTGTTTCCCCACATGGGGCAGCTAGAATGAATAGCAGTGCTGGGCCTGGAGTGAGGAAGACTTATCTTCCTGAGTTCACATCTGGCCTCAGATACCCATTTGACCCTGGGCAAGTCACTTCACCCTGTTTGCTTCAGTTTCCTTATCTATAAAAGGAGCCGGGGCAAACCATTGCAGTATCTTTGCCAAGAAAATCCCCCAAATGCCATCATGGGTAGTCGGACGCAAATGAAACAACTCAAAACAACATTTCACTAGAAGAGAGTAGTATTTGCTCCCACGTCGCCATTGAGAAAGAATAAGTTGGTTGAACCCTGGCTCAAATTAAAATGAAGGAGTTTCCCGTTCATTAAAATTGGACAGGCAGTGGGGTGAGGTGGCCAGCTTTCGGGACTTGCTATCCAAAGTCCAGGAGGCAAAGCCTGACCCTGACCCTGATGGGAGGCGCTGCCTGTCCCAGGTGCTGAGGGGAACAGCTTTTGCAAGGGTTAGTTAAGGACACACGGACCCACGAGAAGGGAGGGGTGGAGGGGAGTCTTAGGCTGCTCTGGGGGAGGGGGGCTTCCCTTCTCTCCCCCCTTCCCCGCTCCCTCTTACCGATTCACGTTATCTGGATCATTCACCCCTGACTTCCCCAGCAGCAGCTGATGCTGCACCTTCGCTACATCCCCGACAGAGGCAGCTTTGTGGATCTTCTCCAGATCCTTGGCCTGAATCAGGTATCCCGGAATTCGGGCCGAATCCTTGGACCCCGCTGTCCCTCCGCGGGAGGACGGAAGCTGGAATCACTGTCCGCTTTCTGCGGAAACTGAAAATCTTTTTCATTTTCGCTACCCGGCTTCAGAGCGGGTCGGGAGAACGGGCGAGGGGTTTTCTCTTGGCCTTTCAGCCTTCTCCGGGACCTCGCCTCCGCTACAGACAACTGCAATGGCCGGAGACTGGAGGTTAAGAGATTCCAGAGCGCGCAACACTTATAGAAGATTCAAGCCTAGAGAAGGTTGTAGCCCTGGCAACCCCTGGCGGGAGACAATTCCGCATGCATTTATCAGATCCTCGGATGACACGCATGGGCCCAGCGGTTAAGTCACGCACAGGTGAGTGCGCATGTGCTGGCTCCGTTAGCTGTCAGTGGGAGGGGTCCAAAGCTCGAGATCTGAAAGTGGATGAGCTCCAGGCTGCTTCACATGCTAGAGTTTCTTTCCATTCTCGCGCTGAAAAGGGATGCACAGCAAAGTATCAGGGATAAGGACGAGGTGTGGCCTAATGGGAAGGGTGCTGGATGCGGATTCAGAGGACTCGGGTTAAAATCCCAGAACCAGCTTTGTTATTTCCTTTTGTGAAGATGGGAAAAGTCCTTCTCTGAGCTTCAGAGCCAGGAAGCCCTGGGCTCAAGCCCAGCCTCTGCAGAATTACAATTGCCATATTGATGCTGTTATTAATGGTGGGAAGGAAGGGGTTATAACAGTTCACTGGAAAAAAAAGATCATTTTGATTGGGAGGGGAAGAGAGACAAAAACATACATTCACAGAAAGAGAGAGAGAGAGAGAGAGAGAGAGAGAGAGAGAGAGAGAGAGAAACAGTGACTGAGAGACTGAAAATCAGAAAGAAAATTCCACTTAGTGTTAAACTGCCTAGTGTCTTGTGAAGCTGAAACATACTGGGCTAATTACCAGCACAGCAAAAACTTAATATTAGCTTAATATAATATGTAATAGTGATAAATTACTGGATTCTACTTGAAACATTCTAAAATTCTTCATTACTTAGCATTTTCTTTTCCATCTGGGAATAAAGCTGCCTGTTTTATATTTGATTCTTTTTTTTTTTTGTATTTCTTTACTTTAGCCTCCCCACTCCCAAAAAATGTTTTCCCCAGTCTAGCGGCCAACTCTCTCCGCATGCTGGCCTCCCTCCACGGTATCTGCAGCAGCGAGCTGTCTTGTCCTCTCCTAGAGAGCTAGATCTGAGAGTTCAGATGCATGATAAATAACGGACTGGGTTACTCTTGCAGAAATGGGAAGGATCATGTCTAAACTAAAAACCGGAAAAGGCCTCCAATATATGCTTAATTTTAGTGCCCCAGAAAGAAATCATTCAAGGTTTCAATCATTCATTCTTGTTGACTATGGGATGTGGGGTAGAGAAAACAAATTACTATCATATTTGGGGGTCCCCATTTACTGGAACTTCTGTGAGCTTTAATTGGGCCCCTTAGAGGAAGCTGGATGAGGAAAGTTGTTTTAAGCTTGCACAGTGCCAAAAGATTCAAAAAAAAGTAAAACTTTATAGCTGTTTTAGGACAGAAGAGTCAAATCACGTAGCTAAAGAGTGATTTTTTTTTTTAAACTAAAGTCAAAGATATGATTGGAATTGTTATAAGCACTGTTTTTTTGTTTATTTGCAACAGGGTATCTTTCACAGTTTTCAGACTTTCATAATCCACTTTTTATGTTGGAAATTTGGAATATCTGTGTTCACCAGCTGTGACAGTAATATTTCAGATTTTCTAACA
>NW_020943790.1:0-8841 GCF_900497805.2 Vombatus ursinus | reverse complement strand
ACTGTTTGTGGCTTCAATCTCTTCCACTTTATATTTAGAGCTTTGTCTTGGGTGGCCTGGAAAGTTCCTTCTACCTATACTTTCTTTAATATGTAATTGGACACGTGATTCTATTTCCCTTGATCTGTTTCCTCATCTGGATAATTGGGAGGAGGGGTGAATAGATGGTCTTTGAGGTCCTTTCTAAGACTGTGACCTGTATTAGGGGTTGAAAGTGACCACTGTGTGGATAGGGAATTGAGAGAGAATATAAAGTCCATACATTTGAAAAGCTTGGCAGTTAAAAACAGAAAAGGACAGCTCTGTTCAGAATGGAGTGCCACAGGTTAGGAGAATGCCAGGGGAGACTGAGAACACGGTTCAGAGGTAGGAACACTGGAACAGATGCCTGTATTTTCCCCATGAATCCTTGAAAAACCTTTACTTGGTTCATTAATCTCCTTCCTCCATCTTCCCATTTCTCTCCTTCTTTTGGTGGCTAAACTCCTTGAGAAGGCTTGTCTGCAAGAAATGTTCTTACTTCTTTTCCTCTTACTCTCATCTTAAATCTTTGTAGTCTGGCTTTGACCATATCATTGGACAAAAAATGCACTTCCTAAAGTTACTAAACCTATTTTGACTGCCAAATCTAATGTCCTTCTCTCAGTCCTCTTCCTTCTAGACCTCTTTGTCCACTTGGACACTTTCAGGCACCCTCTTCTATTTGATACTCTCTTTTATCTTAATTTCTTTCATGTTTCCCTCTTTGAATTTTTTCAACCTGTCTATTCATACTTTCTCACAATCCTTTACAAGTTCTTCATCCAGGTCAGGCTCACATGGTGTTGAACAGGGCCTCTGTCCTGAGCCTACTTCCTTCCATAATATTCCCTTTGGCAATTTAATCTATTAAAATGGATTCAATTATCTTCTCTTTGCTGAGGATTCTGAGATCTACTTTTCCTGGTCTAACCTCTACATGGAACTCTAGTATCAAACTACAAGTGCCTATTAGACATCTCAAAATATATGTCCTGTAGACAGCTTGGTCGCCCTGGAGTGAGGCTAGACTTGAGTTCAAATGTGGCTTGAGATACTGTCTGAGCCTAAGCAATTCACCTGTGCTCTGTGTACCACAGTTTACTCAAATGTACAAAAGGCATAATAATAACATGTAATTCATAGTATTTTGATGAGGATCAATTGAGGTGATGCTTGTAAAATACTTAGAACCATGCTTGCCACATTGTAGACACTTACCAAATGCTTCTTCTCTTCCTACACAAATACATGAAACTCAACATGCCCCAAGCCGAACTCATCTTGTCTGATAAACCCTGTCCTCTTCCCTATTATAACAGAGGGTAGCAGCATTCACTCAGGTTCTAAACCTAGGTGCCATCCTTGACTCCTCACTTGCTCTCACACACACCCAGATCTATGCTGTTCCCAAAGCCTGTTGTTCATACTTTCAAAATATCTCTTCCATACATTCTTTTCTCTCCTCTCACAGTTCTACAAAGCCACTGTATATCATCATTTGTTGCCTGGACTATTGTAATCACCTGCCAGTTGGTTTCCATCTCAAGTCTCTGTGTACTCAGAGAATGATTCAGGGAAGATGGCAGAGTAGGTCAAAAAGTTTAGGCTCTCCAAATCTCTTCCCCAAAGAAAGACAGACCTGATTCCTTCAGAGTGAATATAGAGCAGCAGAAATAAACAAAAGTTGGGGTAAAGTTTTTGTGCTCCTAAGATAATGTGAGAAGACCCCAGGAAAGATGGGACCTGTAGGGATGGAGGTTTGGCAGCAGTGAAATGCAAACACCTCCAGGCAGACTCAGGAATTAACAGACAACAAGCCCTGGGAGCAGCTGGGTTGGGAGGCAGCCTCAGCCTCAGATACTTTCTCCTTATGGATGATGTGGGACTGGAAAGGCTGAATTAGGAGAAGATTGAAGGGCTTTCCACTCTTGATGGACGCCAAGCACAGCTATGCTGAACTGATGAGGTCACAGGCTGTGACTGTAGGGTAGAAACAGCAAGCACAGACCTGGTGAATGTGGTAGCAGAGAAGTAGGGACCCTGATGGCTGTGAGCACTTGCATGAGAGCAGAGTCCCTGGTTTTGTTTCCAGGGTAGAGAAGTCAGGTGAAGTTTTGAGCCACCAGAAGGACCACAGGGAGTAAGAGTGATTGTGGTATAGTGGAGCTTGGGGCCCTAGCTATGGCTTAGAGGTGGAGAGGACTGCCCAAGGTTGGGCTGCAGGACAGAGTTCAGAAAATAACATTAAGAAGGACCTGAGCATTGGGCAAATCACTCCTCTTACCTCCACACTAGAACTTGATTATAATAATAAGCTGGCAACAAAAAATTTAAAAAATAAATAAAAATGTGTAGGCAAATGAGAAACACCCAAACAATAGATAGTTACTATGGGGACAGAGAAGATAGGGCTTATATTCAGTGGAAGATAGCAGAGATGAAAAAGCCACTCTCTTTTCAATGAGAAACAGAAAATGGTCACAAGCCCAAAAAGAGTTCTTGGAAGAACTTTAAGAGGAGTTTAAAAATCAAATAAGAGGTGTCAAGGAAAAAGTGAAAAAATAAAAAAGAGCAATTTATGAAAATCAAGAAAATTTTGAAAAGAAAGACAACCAACTGGAAATAGAAAATTAAAACTTAGGGAAGAAATAATTCCGTGAAAACTAGTATTGGGCAAGGAGAAGGTAATGATGTTCTAAGACACCAAGAAAGAACAAAACAAAACCAAAAGAATGAACAAACAGAAGATAATGTGAAACATCTCAATAAAAAAAAAGCAATCTAGAGAACAGAGAAAGGAGAGACAATGTAAAAATCGTAGGACTACCTGAGAGTTATGACCAAAAGTAAAAAAAAGAACCTGGCTACAATATTATAAAAATTTTTTAAGGAAAATTGCCCAGAAGTTCTAGAACAAGAAGGTAACGCAGAAATAGTAAAAACAAATCCACCAATCACAACCTGAAAGAAATCCCAGGAGGACAACTTACAGGAATAGCATGGCCAAGTTTCAAAGTTCCCAGGTTAAGGAGAAAACATTGCAAATAACAAGAAAAAAACCAATTTAAATATTATGGGGCTACAATCAGGATTACATAAAACCTAGCAGCTTCTGAGTTGAAGGACTGCAGGTCTTGGAACACTATATTTTATAGAGCAAAAGAACTGAAATTACAACCAAAGGTAACTTACCTAGTAAAGTTAAGTATAATTCAAAATTAAAAAATGGATAATTAACACATTGAAAACTTTCAGGTATTTATATCAAAAAGAGCAGAACTCTGACATATAAGAAAATTTAGTAAAAAAAGGAAATTTGACATACAAGATCTGAGAGAAATATAAGGTAAACATTAAAGACCAGTTATAAGGGACTCAATTAGGTAATTTGTTTACTTCTTGTATATAAAAATGGTATCAGTTCTCTTATGACTGTCATCATTATTTGGATAGTTTGAAAGAAAGACTTGGGCTGAGCTCTCTATGATGGGGTAATTCTAAAAAATAAAACTATGTAGGGAAAAATTTTAAAAAGTACTTATCTCATACAAATAAGGAATGAAATGAACAAATGATACAGAAAAACAAGTAGGGGGAGGCGCTAGTAGTACTGGAACCTTAATCTCCTCAGAAATGGATTAAAAAGGGAACATATCCATCTAGAAGCACATAAAAGTCTTCCAAAGATTGAAAGAAATGAGAGGGCAAAGGGATAGGATAAGTGAGGAACTTTTAAAATGGTGTGTAGATGAGGAATCAGGAGAGGGAATAAGGATGAAGCTCTTAGAAAGATAGGTAGATTAAGGTGAAGGGGCAGGGGGAGAGATGATAAAGGAAGGACTCCTAGAGGGATGGGTAGAATAAGGAATAGTAGGGCAAAGTAGAGGGGAGAAGGAAATTAGAGTGAGGAGGGACAGGGTAAGTAGGACCAGAAAGATAGTGAGGAAAAATAGGATGGAGGGAAACACACAACAAGAAATTATAACTTAGAATGTGAATGAGATGAATTTATACATAAAACAGAAACAAAACTATCTGGTACTGGCTAAGAAATGGAGAAGTGGAATACTGGAACAGAGTAAATATAAAATACACAGTAGTAAAGGACAATAGTAACCTTTAAGTTCAGGGGATAAGAATTCATTATTTCATAAAAATCGTTGTGAAAGCTGGCAAGCAGTCTGGCAGAAATAGGGCATAGACCAATCTATTAGGGATGTACCAAGAGAAGGTGAAAATGGTCTCATGACCTAGATATAAAGGGAAATAACACAAGAAAATGAAAAGAGGGGCACCTAGTTGGGGCAGTGGGTAGAGCATGGGCCCTGAAGTCAGGAGGACCTCAGTTCAAATCTGGCCTCAGACCAAACACTTGACAGTTACTAGCTGTGTGACCCTAGGCAAGTCTCTTAACCCCAATTGCCTAAAAAGAAAAAAAAATGAGAAGAATATATAAAATATTACTTATCAGACTCATGGTTATGAGAATAATATGTGAAGAAAGAAGAGATAGACAACATCATTGAGGTATAAAATGGATAATTTCTATTGTATTAAAATAAAAATTCTTGTACAAACAAAACTAAGTCAAGATTAGGAAGAAAGAAGAAAATTGGGGGAAAACTTTCATAAAGCATCTCTCACATAGGGGTCTCATTTCTCAAATATATAGAGAACTTTGCCAAATTTCTAAAATTACAAGTCATAACCCAGTTGATGAATGGTCTAATGATATGAACAGGCAGTTTTTTGATGAAGAAATCAAAAATGTATATAATTATATGAGAAAATGCTCTAAATCATTATTGATTAGACAAATGCCAACTAAAATGACTGTGACATATCATCTTACAATCTGTAAGATTGGCTGAAATGACAGATGAACTTCAACTAGAGAATGGCTAAGCAATTTGTGATATATGACTGAGACTGACTATAATTTAAGAAACCGTGAGCTGGGTGATTTGGAAAATTAAGAAAAGACATGAACCTATGACAGAAGATGCTATTTACCTACAGAGAAAGAACTGACACATAGAAATATGCATAGTATCATATTACATACATGTATATGTGTGTATAGATAATTATGTATATGTATGGATACATATGTATATATATATATATATATTTAATTGTAGCTTTCTTTAAGGTGGGGCAGGAAGAGGAAAAAAAATAGGATAAAAAGTGCACAGCAGAAAACAGAAGGAAACAGAAAAGCTGGCTTGGTTTGCAAACACTTGGTAGGATTTATTACATAGGTTTTTGTGAAATGCAAGCATATGGTTTTATACTGAATCCTCTCCAATGTTCTGCTATGTACATGGACATGTTCTTTTTTTTTCTTTTTTGATTTTGTATTTAAGTGTGCCATCTAGCTGCCCCTACAGTAAAAGTTTCTTGAACCACTGCTAAATTCCAAGTATTATTCCATGTGTTGCAGATGCAAATAGGAAAGGAACAGACCCTGTCTTGGAAAAATTTTGAATCCTTTGGCAAACAAACTTTCTTTTTAAGTAAAAAATAACTTTATCTGGGCAGGATCTGATTATATTGTGCTCTAGGTGTTTATCAATAACCTTGGTTAAGGATAGGTAAGAATTGAAACAAAGAATGGCCTCTTTTACCAAGTCAAAAAAAAAAATCAGTCTGGGAGGGGAAGACCCTCAGGGTTTCTGGTCAAAACTCATTTCTTAGTTGGCCTTAATCACTGAATGGATATTGCCTCACTCAAACTGACACCTGAAAAAGACCTTAACTTCAAAAGGCCAAAGTGTCCCACTGCTTCTAGGGCCATTTTCAGTCATCAGGATTTATATCTTGCCACTGGACCAGGGTGGCTCTGGGGGAGAAAGTGAGGCTGGTGACTTTGCACAGCCCTCCCTCACTTAAATCCAACTAAATTGCAAGTCATGGCATCACTTTCCTGATGCTGTGGTCCTGTTCCAACAGGACGGACAAACAACAACAACAACTTTGAAAAACTCCCGAAAATTTAACAATGACTTCTTAGAAACTTTTGGAAGCTGATTCCAGTGGGTATGATTGTCTTAATAATACTTTGATAGTTATCTTATAAACTTCTTTCAACATTCAGATCAACCATTTTCTTGGTTTTCCCCAGTTTTGCTCTTGTGAATGTGGAATTAATGTTACCTAGACAGCCAGCCACTGTGGACTGAAGCCTGCTTCATTTTCACTCCACTGCTATTGTATTTTTACCTTTATCATATCACTTCTGATAAGATTAAGAATATAAAGGGTAATTCCAGTGGTGAAGATTTAGTCTGAATTTCTATTGTAAGTGAAAGAATTCATTATGCAATTTAGTTCATAAATTCAGGATTTCATTTGGTTCCTTTATACCTTTCTAAAAAACAAGTTATTTTTCACAAATAAAAACATCCAGCAAAAACACCGTTTAAAACAGGAGAAAATGTAATGCTAGGGTTTTGCCACGCGATGACAGACTAGAACCATAATATTACACATGGCCACAAGGGGGCAGGCGTTCCCCAAAGGATGCAATATTCTTATTGGACACCAGAAGTCGCCGAAAGACCATATTATACAAGTTAAAGTCACTTAATTGTTCAAAAAACTTTTCTTCAGTAGCTACTAGATTCCAGGGGCTACTTTGGGTGCTGAAAATACAAAGACGAGCATGAGGCACTTCTTGGCATTTAAAACATATACATATATATGTCTATACAAACATCAACAAAAAATGTGGTAATGGGATGGGGGTCTTATAATTACATGGGACCACATTAGTCAGTCACCAAGCATTTCTTAAGTGTGTGCTCTATGCCAGACACCGCGCTCAGTGGTGGGCATGGAAAAAGAGGGCAAAAAAAAAATCTATACCTCAACTAGCTCACAATCTAATTGGAGAATCAAAAAGCAAACAAAATAAAGCTATATACAGGATAAATAGGAATGTATTTAGAGAAGGAGCGCACAAGAATTGAGAGGGGTTGGGAAAGACTTCATGTCAAAGATGAGTTGTTGACAGCACCTTTAAAATAAAATATGGGAGCCAGTAGTGAGAAGTAAGGATGAAAATCATACCAGGCATATTGGATAGGCAGAGAAAATGACTGGAGTCAAGAGATGGAGTATCTTGGTCATGGAACAGCAAGGAGACCTTTCTCACAAGATTCAACAATAAGTGGAAGGGAGTAAAGTGTAAGAAGATTGGAAAGACAGGAGGTGCCTAGGTTATAAAGGGCATTGAATGCCATATGCAGGACATAGTGTTTAATCTATAAGGTGATAGGGAGACTTTGGAGTTAATTGAGTAGAGGGATGAGATGGTTAGACTTGTGTTTTAGGAAAATCACTTTGGTGGTTGAATGGAGGATGGATTGGAGTGAGGAGAGACTTGGGGAAAGGAAAACACAAGAATCAGCTCTTGCAATACAAGATCAGTGCATGTATGAGGTGATGAAAGCTTGCAGCAGAGTGGTAGCACTGTTAGGGGAAAGAAGGGGGCATAGTGTAGAGATTTTGCAAAAGTGGCAACTAAATGCTTTGGACGGAGATTTGACTTGTGGAATGAGAGATTATGAGTAACCAAAGACAACACCTAGGTTGTTGGCTTGTGGGACTGAGAGGTAATGGTGTACTCTACATCAATATAGATGACAGGAGGGATTTAGGAGAACAGCTCAGTTTGTTTATAGACATATTGAGTTGAAATCTCTACTGGACATCCCATTCCAAACTCCTGAAAGACTGTTGAAGGTGCAAGGTAAGGAGAAATGAAGGTGAGTAGACAGGTTGGAGTAGGATAAGAATTAAAAATCATCACGACATAGGTGGCTATGAAATCAATGTAAGTTGGTGAGATCAAAAAGGGAAACAGTATAAAGAGGGAAGAGAAGAGGGCCAATGATGGAACTGTGTGTGATACCTACAGTTAGAGCAGTTAGAGGGCATGATCTAGTGAAGGTGAATGAGAAAGAGTGGTTGGGTTTATAGGAAAACCAGCAGAGGATGCTGTCTCTAGGGAGAGGGAAAAAAAAACTAGAGAAAAAAAATAATATCCCAGGAGGAGAGGGTGGTCAGCAGTGTCAAAGGATGCACAGAGGTTGGGGAGAAGGAGGGCTGAGAAGAGAGCATTGGATCTGGCAACTAAGAGATCACTGGTAACATTGAAGACAGTAGGATTGGTGGAATGATAAGTTTGGAAGGCAAATTATAATGGATTTGAAGAGAGTAGCAAGCAAGCAGAAGAACCATTGTAGATAGTCATTTCAAAGAGTTTACCCACTAAAGGAAGAAGAGATGGTTGATAGTGGGGATGGGAGAAATGAGTGATGGCTTTTTGAGGATGGGGAAGACATGAGCATGTTTGTAGCCAGTAGGGAATGAGCCAATAGACAGGGAGAGGTTCAAAATACATGAAAGAATGAGGATGAGAGAGGAAGCAATATGCTGGAGGAGAGAGGTGGAAAAGGATTGCTTGAGCAGGTAGAGAATATGGCCTCATTAATGCACAACAATACCTCATCAAGTGAAACAGTGGTGAAAGAGGAAACATTGACTAAAGGCATATGTTTCTTTTAGGATGAGAGAGAAGGAGGAAGTAAGAACACAGGGTGAATGATCTAACTTGATAGTACAAACCCCTGCTCTTCCTGGCCAGCCAGCACACCCCCACCCCCAAGTGTGTGACACACATTCCCCCCTTTATCGTCTTTGGAAGTCTTCTACCTCTAACCACCATCCTTGGAGAGGTGGAGAACACTGTGGAGGGACAGTGATTTGTCTTGTTTTTTTATTGGCTGAATCAACCCTACAAGGATTTATTAAATG
>NW_020943789.1:0-2765 GCF_900497805.2 Vombatus ursinus | reverse complement strand
CAGTGGAATAAATTAAGTACAAATTATGTTATAATAAATGACCATAGTAATCTAGTATATGATAAACCCTAAGATTCAAGCTTATAGAACAAAAACACATTATCTGACAAAAACTGCCGGGAAAATGCAGACCAACATCTCATACCATGTACCAAAATACGGTCAAAAGGAGTACATGATTTACACGTAAAGAGTGATGCCAGAAACAAATTAGAGAGCATGGAATAGTTTTTCTGTCAAATTTGCTGATAAGGGAAGAATTCAGGACCAAGAGAGATAAAGAGAGTATTAAAAAACGTGAAATTCATAGTTTTGATTGTATAAAGTTAAAATATTTTTCCACAAACCAATGCAACCAAAATTATAAGGAAAGCAGAAAAAGGGGAAAAATTTTGCAACAACTATTTCTCATAAAGGCCTCACTTGTCAAATATAGCGAACAGATTCAAAATTATAAAAATACAAGCCATTCCTCAACGGATAAATGGTCAAAAGATATGAACAGGCCGTTTCAGACAAAGAAATCAAAGCTATATCTAGTCATATGAAAAATGTTCTAATCGTTTAGAAAAATACCAATTAAAACAACTCTGAGATAACAGCTAACATCTCTCAGATTGGCTAATTTGACAAAAAAGGAAAATATTGGATAATGGAGGTAATGTGAGAAAACTGGGACACTAATGCCCTGTTGGTGGAGTTGTGAACTGATGAAACCATTCTGGAGAGAAATTTGGAACTATACCCAAAGGGCTATAACACTGTGCATACTCTGATTCAGCAATACCACTGCTAGGTCTGTATCCCAAAGACATCTAAAAAAGGGGAGGGGAAGGACCTATTTGTACAAAAAATATTTCCAGCAGCTCCTTTTGTCATCTGGAAATCAAGGGGATGTTCGTCAATTAGGAAATGGCTAAACAAGCTGTGGTATAGGATTGTAATGGAATATTATTGTGCTATAAGAAATGACAAGCAGAGTGATTTCATAAAAACCTGGAAAGATTTACATGGCTGATGCATAGTTTAGGGAAGAAAACCAGGAGAACACTGTACCCATTAGCAGAAATACTGTTTCATGAAGAAATGTGAATGACTTAGCTATGCTCAGCAATGCAATGATCCAAAACAATTCTGAAGGACTAATGGTCGTAATACTATCCACCTCCAGAGAAAGAACTGATATTTTTTGAATATAGATTAAAACATGGTATTGTTCATTTTCTTTTTTTCATTTTTCATTTGAGACTTCTTACACAAGAGGACTAACATGGAAATGTTTTGCATAACTGCGCATGTATAACCTATTTTGCTTACTGTCTCAGGGAGGAAGGAGGGCAGGGACAGAGGAAGAGATAGAATTTGGAACTCAAAACTTGAAATAAAAATGTAAATATTTATATATATGCATATATATACATATGTATGTATATACTCAAAACAAAACTGATACAATCAGAAAAAAATCTGTGAATTTAAGTGAATATTAAGTGAAAATTAAGTGAATAAAAACAAAACAAGATTTGTAATCACCCTGACCAAGCAAAAACAAACATTCCAAAAATTAAAAAAGATAAACAAGGTTTGCATTTTTGGAAGGGAATCATAGACAACAAACCAAAATTTGGGATAAATATATAAGTTCCAAATATCTTTGCAGCCAAATTTATAAGGTAACCTTAACTAAGCTACAAGAAGACACTAAAAATAACAGAATAGTGACAGGAGACTTTAATGTCCCTCTCTCAGTTTTGTATAAGTCTGGTGGAAAGATACCCAAAAGAGAAAATGTGGAAGTGAAAAAATTACTGGAGAAAGTAGAGTTAAAAAACCATGCTTGTGCTATCCTTTAAATGGTACTACAAAGGCATACACATATTTCCCAGAACTAATGGAACTTAAAAAAAATTGATGATCTATTATGGCACAGAGATACTACAGACAAAAACAATAAGACAGAAAGAGTGAATATATCCAGTACAGGCAATAATAAAATAAAAATAGTTCCTGGTGCAGAAAACACACACAAATAAACAGGAACACAAAAATGACTTAACAGTGAAATCCTAAATGGTGAGTAAGTTAAAGAACAAATCAAAGAAACAACAGGAATTGGACTTCCAGGTAATATGTTCAACAAGATGGGGGACTAGAAATTTTCTGATCTCCTTGAACTCTGATACATCTTCAAAACAAAAATAATTCACCAAAGATAAATTAACATTAGCTGTCTCCATGACTTAGGACACAGAGAATCCAAAAGAAGGTAGAACAAAACAAAAACAAATCTCCGAGTTGACTTCTCTAGCATGCTTACACAGCACCCCTCCTTTTTGCACTGTTTGCAGTGAGTCTACTTTTAGCTGAACCAACATTATAGCTGCAGGATCCAACTAAAGGATTCAATACATGCCGTAAGTAGTATAGGATGTGTTCAGGGAAGACCACTACCTCTGGTGTGAGGGCCGCCAAGCCCTTTTCAGGGCTGCTTAGCACCTCTGGTGTCTACCTGATCCACCTACCTCTCACCTGTGGCTCCAAGAAGCTGGAGCATGCACAGTGGCCACACTGTGGTAAACCATTTTGGCATATGGGATAAACCAGGTTGAGGGTAACTGAGGGTGTCTCCAACCTGTTGGTGAATTAGGGGGGTGTCTACCATAAGCCTTTGATGAATTCCCCTTTTGGAACGGGCAGATGAGAACAGTTTGTTCCAATGGCCATGAAAGCAACTGAAGCAGGCACTGTAGAGTGCGTATTACAAC
>NW_020943788.1:195-2342 GCF_900497805.2 Vombatus ursinus | reverse complement strand
CGGGCCCCGCTCGCCCGCCCCCGCCGCCCTTGCTCTTGCTGCCCCCCAGCTGCAGGTTCTTCCAGAGCCGGGCCTGGAAGGAGGAGGAGGCGGAGGAGGCGGAGGAGGCGGGCGGGGGCTCCGGCTCAGCCGCCGCCCGGGGCTCCATTCTCCTCCCCCTCTCCCCTTCTTCCCCTCCTCCTTCTCCTCCTCCGCCGCCGGCTCCGTCTGCGCCTCCGCCCAGAGCACCTCGGCGGCGGCGGCGGCGGCGGCGGGGCCCGCAGTAACAACAGCAGCAGCCGCAGAGCCCGGCAGCCCCCAGGCGCTTCAGCACAGCCGCGGAGGAGCGCTCGGGGCTGGCCGCGCCGGGGCGCCTGCCCCTGGACTTCGCGCCCGCCTCCCCCTCCTCCTCTTCCTCCTCCGGCAGGCGGGATCCAGGAGCTGGGCGGCTCAAAGTTTCTGGTCCCCGACTCGGACGTGCCCAGACGTTTGAGCCACCCAGGCCCAGGCGCTCCCTCTCCTCGTCCTCCTCTTCCTCCTCACTGGCTCCCGGCAGGGACAGAAAAGCACACCCTGGCCGGCTGGTCTTGACGCTCCTGGGACCGCGCCGTCGGGGTTCTGGCGTCCGGGGCAGGCGCAGCCGGGGTCTACAGGGGCAGCAAGTGCGGGCGGCGGCAGGTGTTGCCTCCAAACCCTGGGAGTACAGGGCTCGCGCATCAGGGAGCCAAAGTTAGGAGATGCTCCGAGCCACCACCGGCTCCCTTGCGCCACTCAGGGACATCGTTCTTCTGGTGGGCGGGCAGGAGCCAGGATGTCACCTTGCAAAGGGTGGGAGTAAGATACCTCCTGGGACTCCAGCGGCCGTGGTCCACGCAGTTCATTCAGGATGGGCAGCTGGTCAAATGAAGGTCCTCAAGATCCCTGGAAGAGGAGGAAGGAAAAAGAGGACGCCGCTTCCGAGTACTCCCGTGTGTTAATCCACAGTAATTAGCCAGACTGGCTGTGATTCGGAAATGGACTCGGCTGCCCCTCTGGGATGTCCACCCCGAGCCAAAGGCCAGAATTTTGTTTCTGTTGCGTCTTGACTTGGTTCTCGTCCACCCCGCCCTGCGTGTGTATTTGCATAAGGACGGACCACAAGTTGGAATAGCTGGGCTCTTCGGTTTGTGATGCCTAACATTATTTTGGGTTAGTACTGAAAATTCTTCGGGAGCTCACAGTCTCTTTGGGGAGATGACATAAGAAACAGAGAGGTATAAAGAAAGGAACCCTGAATTTAGAGGCTGATTCGAATTTAGACACCTGGATTCTAGTCCTGAAGCCTGTATGTACATGACAGCTGTGATTGGGCATGATACTCTTTCTGTGAACTTAAGTTTCTGCATCTGAAAAGTGAACTACTTTACATTATTTCCCCCCTAAGAATCTTAGTGGGTTTCTCTTGGATTTGTTTACGTGGGGACATTTGATTTGTTTCATTGTAAGGCAAGTGGGAAGGGCATTGGTGAATGCTCCTTCTTCTAGAGCCTACATATCTAGGACCTTCTTGCTTTCCTAGGGGTCGTTTCCTTGTAGTTGTTACCACTCCCTATCCCCATCCTCACTCCCCTCCCCCATCCTCAGCCCTTACTTATATCCCCGGTGGGGAAAGGGGGAGGGGGCGAGCGAGGAAATGGCCAGACTCTCCTGCCAAAATAGAGTTTAAGTATTTAAATATATTAAGTCCTTTGAATGAAGATACAAATGGGTATATGAAACGAGATTGTTAATGAATCCCGCTAGTCCTCCCAAAAAAAATTTGTTTTCTGCTACCACATTTGACTTTCTCAGGTCCTTACCTTTCTGTCTCATCCGTTTGGATTTGGTAGAGAGCTGGCCCTGGAATTAGTATGACCTAATTGACTGGAGTGGAAAGAGACCTAAGGCAAGGAGGCAAAGGAGACCATTTCAATAGTTCAAGTGTGAGGTGATGAGGTCTTGCACCAGGAGGATGGCAGTGTCAGAGGAGGTGATGGGGCACACACCTAGAGAGAACAGTATCCAAGAGAAAAGGATGATAGGCAATAGCAGAGACTGCAGAGAGATCAAGAAAGATGAAGATTTGAGAAAGGGTCATTAGATTTAGTGATTAAGAGATCATCGGTAACTTTGGAGAAAGCAGTTTCAGT
>NW_020943788.1:0-185 GCF_900497805.2 Vombatus ursinus | reverse complement strand
CTTCAGTTGCCATCAATTCCAAATCATACTCCACAAAGAATACCCATCACAAAATGCCTAAGTGATGATTTAGCCTTTGCCTAAGGACCTCTAGTGAAGGGGAACCCACCATCTTCTGAGACAGTCCATCCTCCTTCGGCTCTAATTGTTAAGAAGTTTTCCCTTACATCAAGCCTCAATTTTTT
>NW_020943787.1:368633-419492 GCF_900497805.2 Vombatus ursinus | reverse complement strand
CTAATAAAGTGATTCAAAAGGAGAGGAGATTGTAATTATGTCTTTACTAATGGTGAAAGATAAGATATGACTCTTAAGCAATCAGCAATGCTTAGGACCACAATGAGGTGAGGCTTTGTTCCAAGAGAAGAGCCTAATGTGACCTGTCCAAAATCCCCATTAGACCCCTGCATCCACATCAGCATCAGCACCATACCTTGACTCTACACCAGGTAGATTAATGTCTATATTGGTTTTACATTGGAATTCCTTCCACCGTTGTCCACCTGGTCCAAATTCTGGTTTAGTTCATTGTATCTTTGAGGATAACCACAAGATATTGTCAATCCCATCGTTCTGGGCACAAAGATGTTCAAGTCAGTTTTCATATACACCCCAGTTTATCCTGAAATATCTAATCCCAAAGACTCTATTTTTGCTAATTTTCAGATGAGAATTTTTTTTCAGAAAAATACATTGGGTAAACAATCTCAAGATAGCTGTTATCTCCTACCCCTCACCTGTAGTCCATCTATTAAGAACGTTCACAGTCCATGGAACTTCCAGGAATGAGGACTTTCCCTCATAACCATCACTTTCTTCTCCTTTCCCAGAAAGTTTACTGCTCTTTTCTCAAAAGCAGAAAGTCATCACAGCTCCCACTCCCCATGTCCCCAAATGGCAAGTGCACTGACTAGGGATGGTAGGGACAGTATGGGAGGGTGCTTGGGTTGGTCTACATGAAGGTGAAGAAGGTACAAAGAAATGCTCAGATTCCCTTCATATTTCTGCTCAGTTACCATCTTCCTAAAGCAGGAGGACTGCCCAGGTGCCCCTAGATGTTAATGCCTTCTATTCCCCTAAGATGATATCCCATGGCATGACCTCCTGTGCCATCTTCTCTAGATCAGGTATTCAGTCAGGTAATCACTTACGTGTCTTCCTATTGCTCCCTTCCATTCCTCTTTAGATTGTAAGCATCATTAGCAAGGTGTCTTCTGTTTCTGCTTTTTGTGGGCTCCCTAGCACCTAATACAGAGACTGGCACATTGAGGGCACCCAGGAAATGGTAAAAGTCTCAGTGTTAGAGGACGTGGTACCACAAAGACAAGGATGATAAGTTCCTGAGATTGCAACAGCAGGAAGGGGAGGGGAGGACTTTTGGGCAAGGTATATTCAGGAATCCTTCATCTTCATTGAATCCACCCCATCACCCCTCCTTGGCCATTCTGCTCTGACCCTACATGCTCACCCTCTGCTAACCCTTCATGTGACTCCCCCTGTGCCACCAGCATCTTCAGAAGGACCAGCCCCCTCAATACTTCACCCCCCACCCCAGTCCCTCACCTTATCCCTCCTGTCACACCCTTCCATCTCTTCAATGCCATTCCTATGCACCTGCCTGGCGCCATCATCGTCTCCCTCTTGTGCGTGTTCCCTATGTCATTTGACACTGGTCTTCTCTCCACGTGATCATGGGGGGATGAGGAGGGCTTCCTCCTCCCAAATCACCCCCCTCCCAGGAGCAAACAAAGACTTTCTAAAATTCCTGATGGAAAGAATTCGAGAGGAGGAAAAAAATGAAGAAACACACCAATTCTGGAGAACTACACCCCTATCCCCACCTGCTATACACTAAGGGGGTCCACACATAGGTGAGTGCCTTTAGTGGGGACAGAGGAAACCCTAGATATGACCACGTAGAAGTCCAAAGTCTCACATGCAATAGATACCTAGGGGGGCTGTACCCAGCTCCTAACCTACATTCAGCCCCTGATGATCCCCTCAATCCCATGGATATAAAATTAAGGTTCAGTACCATGAGCTGGCTTAAATTTCTGCCCTTCCCCTTACTCTCCTGCTACATGCTGTATGAAAAAAGAAAGGGAAAAAATGATCCCTTAGGCCTTCTTGTCACAATTCCAGGGAGAAGAACCAAAAGTGGGACCAGCCAGCTGGGCAGGGTGGACCAAAACGGTGCTATTCTTTCTCTCAAGGAAGGGAGCTTCCAGCCCAGCAGGGAGTCTGTTTGGAACTAGAGACACTAAAGGATTAATACAGACTTTCTGTGGAGTGATGGGGTTTGGGGGCAAGCTTTGGGGAAGGGGATAATGCCTAGGCAGATGACCTCTCTGACCTCTCCATTGGCTTGCAATCCCCCAGAACACAAAACACTTTCCAGAGTAGCAGAAGAAAAACTAGGTTTGGTTAAAAAGTAAAGCCCCTCTTCCCAACCCACCAAAAAAGCCATCCCTAGGGATGACAATGATCTCAAGATCATGGTCATCATAAGCAAACTCAGGTAAAATATATTCAAAATTAAAGCATATATTCTTTCTTTTGTTTTAGTCATTTCTCTGAAAATCTCCTTTTTTGATTGCATTTTTACAATAACATAGAATGTTTGCAAATTAAATTTCTTCTCCATTTAAGAGGGGAAAAAGCCACTCCTTCAAAGATGGACTATGTTAGAGTTTCTTCCCAAGACTGTACATCATTCTCTAATGATGGCAGCACATTTAGGCTTGTTTTTCACTGGGCAAGGCTGGTCAAAATGGCAGAAGAGCTCCAAGAGGAGACTGGAGCCCAGGCTTGTTGAAAGCCTGGACAAAGACAAACCCAGAAGTCAGGGCTGCAGTATTCGAGCCTCTGCAAGCACCCTGGCACCCTGTGGTATCTAGACACCCCATAACCTCAATTTTATATCATTTATTACATGCAAGTCATAAATTGCACAAAAAAAGTTTGACAAATATGAACCCATTTGATCCTTAGAACAACCCTGGGAGGGAGGTGCTGCTTTTTATCCCAATTTGCAGCTGAGGAAACAAATTGCTCTTGCTTGACAGAATCACTCAGCTAGTAAGTTTGAGACTCAACTTAACCTCGGTTTATCTGGAGTCAAGACCCAGCAATCTAACCACTGCGCTACCAAGACGCCACAGGCTAGAGGCAACTGGCATGCTGACACACCAAAGATGCTCCTGAGCAACACCCTTCATTCAGAGGGAAGGGAGCCACAGCCAGACAGTATCACCATCTAATCTCTATGGGAACAGAGGTGTTCAAGTCAGGGTTCACATAGATCCCAGTTTATCCTGAGAAGTCCAAGCTTAAAGCTTCTCTTTGGACTCACTTTTTAATGAGAATTCTTCTCTTCAGAAAAAAATCTTGGAAAACACATGTCAAAGGTTATCCCCGTACTCTCCCCTCCAAGCCCACCCTTTAAGAACCCCCATGGTCCATGGAACAATTGGGAGAGAGGATTAGCCCTCATAACCAGCATTTTCTGAATGTTTAATGCTCATTTCTCAGCCTCAGAAAGCAATCACAGCCCCCCACTTCCACTCCTACTCCCCAAGCCCCCAGATCACTAGCACTGGCTAGACACTGCAGTCAGAGTTTGGGTAGATGGTTGGGTGGGGCTACATGGTGCATATATATCACAAGGTGTATTCAGGCTTCCTTCTCCTCAGTGAACCCACTCCTGCCTCTCCATGGCCATTCTGCCCTCCCTACACTGTGCATCCCCTTTTCCCCACCCCCACTTTGTGGGACACCTTTAGAATGACCACCACCTCCAACACTTTACCCCTGCTCATCCCCACGTCTCCTTCCTGGGTACTCCCCCACCTCCAATAGAAGCTGCTCACACTAGAGTCAGGCACCAGGTCTGCTCAGTACCTGCTCATGAGCACTCAAGAGAGTCTGTACCACCCCTCTCTCCCTTCCTGCTACTTACCAAAACCTCCAAAGCCTTCCCAGAATTCCCAACAGAATAAATTCAAGAGGAGACCCAAATCCAGAAACACACCTGTCCCTGTCTGGCTTCTAGCCACCCCACTGTCCCTGATAATTCTCCCATCCCAGTGATGAGAGACAAAGAGAGAGACAGAGTGACAGAGAGAGAAAGAGAGACAGACAGAGACAGACAGACAGTACTTGATTGATTCTAGACCATTCCTTCTCCCACCAGGCAACATTAAAGGGAGAACTGATCCTCCTTACTATCACCAGTAACAACTCCTAACAAGCCACTACCAACATGAACATAAACTGAAGTGTCCTGTAGAATGGCAGCTGTTCCCCAGACCACCCGTCAAGCTTCCAGACCAGACATGACAGTCATCTTCTAGAGAAACAACTCCCATGGAGAGGAATCCTGCCATCCCCACCAACTGCCACCCACAGTATAGAGAAGAAGCCCATCTTGATGAAACAGGGAGGCCCCCTGGAGGGACAGAGCAGTCAGCATGTGCCCCGCAGTTCAGGACAAAACCACCACATTGATACCATCTCTCCTCAGACCCAGATCGAGAATGACCTGGACTTCGGGGCCAGGAGAAACTCAGGGTCCTTAGACATCATCATGGCAAGCAACCCCTGTGAAAATGCAGCTTGGTCACAGTTCCTGCTGGGGTTTCAGACACAGCCACTAATGACCCAGTAAAGGAAGTTCTGATTCCCACAATCTTAGTCAATATCAAATGGTTAGCAGCTCAGAAAAAAGAAATCAGTAGAAATGACTTTAAAGAAGAAGCATCATCTTCTTTTCTGCTGTTCCCTGAAGACCACTGGACCTCTTCATCTACAATGAAGTTAAAACCATCCCTTGGTGTCATCTCTCCAATGAGAATTACATTTTTGAGAGCAAGGCAGACTGACTTTTCCTGATGTATCCCCAGTGATTGTTACCTAGGTTTGCACAGAGAAAGAGTTATTAATACATGTTTTATTCATTCATTCAATAAAGACACTCCCATGGTCAGAGCCATTTCATTCACTTTATTTGATCATCAGAATAAAGAGGATCCTATGAGCCAGCTGTGGGATGATGAGTAATACAGAAATGTCCTTGCCTTGGTCTCAGCCAATGTCCCAAGGATAATTATGAAAACTGCAGTTGGGAGCACTTCCCTTTCATCAAAACAATAGCTGCTAGAAGCCTGTGGATGGGGGCCTATTTTCTGAAGGGGTGGTGATCACTGAGCTGCCCCAAAGGGGTGGCTGCTGGTGTCCTCTTTACTGGCTCCTCCTGGAAATCATCTTGGCCCACTGGTTGGACCACCCACAGGATCTTGTTACTGCAGCCTCCTTTCGTGGGGTCCTTTGGGCACTCATCCCTGGGAGAATGATTTTAGGATATTTTTTCTGGGTCTGTGGCCTATATGAGTATAGGCTTGAATTACTCTGATTTCAAAAAGGACCCTTCATGATGGAGCAGGTGGAGCAGGAACCTGGGTCCAATTCAGCTACTAAGAAGGATTGCAGAAGAAGAAGGCTTTCCATCCAAGGTATCCAATGTAGGTCAACCAGCAGACCTCACTCTTGAAGAGAGTATGCTATCTGTGGGAACTCAGGCTTCCCAGGGACATTAGGTCCAGCTGAGATTAGTTGGGGCCAGTGAACAGGTGAAGCCCTGACTTCTGGCCATATTTGTGTCCTGGCTATACGTAAGCCTGGCCTCAGGCCTCCTCTCTAGAACTCCCTCAGTAATTGTGACCTGCCCCTAACCAACAATAGGCCTGACTTGCCAAAGATCTGTGATGTCACTGCAGAGTGATGTGAGCCTGAAGGAAGAGGCTTCTAAAGTTTTGATTGATGGATATTTATATTTATACCTCCCCAATTGAATAAATATTGGACAGCACAAAAAAGAGTTTTAGGAAAATGACTTATAGTGAAAAATGCATGTGCTTTAAATGTCAAAATAGTTTATTGATGCTAGTCTATGACATGGCCCTCTACAGATATTGAACTTCTTAGTGCTGATATTTAAGCAGGCTCACTGCCATGACCCTTGGCTATCTGTCCCGAAATGGGAGGGATGGGGATCATCAGGAATACAAGGGTGGCTGCGGACACAGCCGGGTCTCACCAATGTATCTCTAAAATGTAAGACCCTGAACTTCTACCTGGTGATTTCTAGGGTTGCCCCTGTTCCTACTATAGCCACTTGCCTCTAGACCTGTTGGGGTGGAGGTGGGGGTGTCCCTCCAGAATCGTGTGTTTCTGGATGTTTTCTGCTCTTGAATTCATCCTGTCTGGAATTCTAGGAACACTTTGTTGTGCTTTCAGGTGGGTGGGGGGAGGCCTTCTTAGAACCCCGAATGAGGAGGTACAGAGTAGACCTGATGTCTGGTGCCATTGTGAATGAGCTCTTTAGGAGACTGGGGGCCCTGCAGGAGGGAGTCATGGGGAGGGGGCACGGAGTGCCAGGTGCTGGCTGGTGGTCCTTCTGTATGTGTCCCAAGAGGTAGGAGTGGAGGGGAGGTGGGAGGTAGGTAGGGCAGAATGGCCAAGGTGGGGTGGGGGAGGATTCAGTGGGGAGCAAGGAAGCCTGAGTACCCCCTACCCAGACTTCCTCCCTCTCCTCCCTGTTGCCACAATCCCAGGTACAGCCTGTCTTTGACTTTGGGGTGCCATGTTCCAAAAGCAGGAAACCACTTGCATGTACTGGGCTGTTACAATATGCCAATCCCTGTGCTATCTACTGGGGGCCAAAGAAGAGGAAAAAGAGGAGACACCTGACCTAAGTGGGCTCCCAGTCCAAAAGGGTATGGGAATGGGGGAAAAACAATGTGTGCACATCTGTGGGCTCACTTGATCGATGCACAATGGCGTGGGAGGTAATTTCAGGGGAGAAGGCATTAATGTGCAGGAGCACCTGGACATTTGTCCTGTTTCAGGAAAGTAGTACCTGAGTGGAAACATGTAGGAAGTCAGAGAATTACTCTGCAGCTTCCTCCCCATCATGGAGAGGCAAAGCCATCTAATCATAACATAACCCCCCTTCACCGCCAGCTAATGCTAGCAATTTGGGACTTGGAGAATGTGGCGAGGAGGGTGCTGCAACGACTTTCTAAATCTGTGAAATGAGCAGTAAAATGTGGGAGAGGAAAGGAAAATTCTGCTAATGAGAGGAAGTCCACTCCCTGGAGGGAGGAGGCCTGTAATAGCTGGGCTGCAGAGGAGGGGGAGGGGATTACCCCTGTCTTGAGAATGTGTTCCCATAGCATATTTTTCTGAAAAAAAAATTATCATGAGAAAGGAAGTCAAAAAAGAGGCTTTGGGATGAGAGGCTTTCCAGGATAATTGGATGTCTCTGTGAGACCTGACTTGAACCTCTCTGTTCTATGGAGATGAGGTGGCGGTGTCATCTGGTTGTCCTCAAAGATACAGGGGACCAAACAAGAGTTTAGCTACCAGGTGGGCAATAATGGAAGTCATCCCCATGTAAATGAAATAAGGACGTTGATGTCCCTTGTGTGACCAGGTGGGCATGTGGAGTCAAACCATGATGTCAGTAATGGTGGGGTGGAAGCAGGGGTATAATGGAGATTTTGGACAAGTCTTATCAGGCCCGTCCCTTGGAAGAAACCCTCATTTCCCTGTGGCCCTAAGCATTGCTGATTGCTTTAGAGACACATCTTATCTTTCAAAACATTAAAGACAAACTTATAATCTCCTCACCCTTGTAATCACTTTATTAGTCGATCTGATGGAAACGGGCCTATGACAGATCTGTGGGACAAAGAACAATACAGAAATATGCTTGGCCCGTCTCAGTCATTGTCATGGGGAGGGTGGTCACCGAGGCTCTCTTGCCCTTCAGACCTGGCATTGGGGGCAGGTCTTTTCATGATGACTACCGTTGCCAGCAGCTTATGCATCCAGGCCCCCTTTCTGAAATTCTTCTTCCTGGACTCCTTGAGGAAACAGTCTTTGCCCAGTGGCTGCAATGGCCAAACAGCCTGGAGATCCAGGCCTCCTTTTTTTGAAGCTTTAATGACCACCTGGCTGAAGCAAAGGGATGGCTATATGGAAGAGTCTTCCTTGACTTCTCTGGCATGACATCGGTGCTCGCTAATTGATTAGACTTCTTGGGGCCATCTTGGATGGGAAAAGCCTGCAAACCACCTGTAGGAGGAAGTCTTCAGGCACTAATTCTGGGTTCCTGGACTACAGGCTGCCAACTTCTGGATAGAGAAATAGCGATCCCAAGATGGACCAACGGGAGTGCAAACCTCAGGCCAAATCCATGAACAAGAATCCCAGCAGAGGGGGGTGGATTTTCATCCAGAGTGTCTGAGCTGGAACCACCTTTAGCCCTCACTGTAGAAGCTGAAAACCTTCTGGAGTTACTTGGGCTTTGAGGGGACAATAGGTTCTTGCGGGGGCTGGGGAGGGTGGAGACCTGCAACCCTGACTTGTCAGATTGACTATGTTCAGGACTAAGCCCAGATTGACCCATGCCCCTACCTAGCAATGGGTCTTACTCACTGAAACTCCATGTTAACATTGGCCCATGATGTCACATCCAGGGATGAGACTTTTAAAAAAATATTCACCTTTGATTTCTATCAGGGTGAAAATGTTGTTTGGTTGGTTTTCAAACTGAAATGTTTTTAACTTCAAAAATGAAGACTCCAATAAACTTTTGTTTCCATTATATGTTACTGTACAAAAACATGAGCAGAAAGTTGTTTTAGGGAAAGGACTGAAACAAAATGGAAAGGAAATACAATGCAATCATGTTTTACCAGACTGTGCTTATGACATCCATAATTTTGAGGTCATTTTTCATGCCAACCCCCTCAACTCCTTACTCTCAGGATTTCTCAAGTCCCTGATAAAGTAGTGGTAGGTGAGAGGCTTTCTCTTTTCACCAGACCTCAGCATTTTTCTGGACTTCAGAAAGGGTAATGTGTTCTGAGGGTTTAGAGAGCAGTTCCCGCGATCATTCAGGTAAGCTGGGCATGTGAGACCCTAATCTTCTACCTGGTGATTTCTGGGGTCACTTGGGCTCTCTCCTATGGCCACTTCCCTATGTCCAGACCTCTAGATTGAAAGAAAAAAGGGTATTCCTACAGCATTGATGTGTTTCAGGATTTTTTCTCCTTTCTACTTTTTCTACTTTTCTGCTGACAACACTGACTCACACCTGAGTCTCCTCTCCACTACACTGGTCCATCACCTTATCTGTCCCCTCTCCACGTGGCCCAGCAGGTCCAATACAGGTCACCGACATTTGGAATTGGTGAAGGGTGATGGCATGGGCCACGCTTCAGCTTCTGGGGTGGCAGAGGTGACCAAAGCCCTCCCCACCCCCTTGCTCTTGGGGCAGAGCTCTCAGGCAGAGTCTGGCCCCATGAGCCTCAGACAGCCTCAAAGACCAGTTATGAGGCCTTTGTAGAGGGTCCTTAAGTCACTGCCTCCTAAGAGGATTTGGATGAAAGGATTCTAAATCAAAGAAGAACCCAAAAGGTGGCTGTGTGGAGAGGGATGTCAGGACAAGCTGGGCTCCGTGGGAAACCTGACTTGAACATCTGACGGTTTGGGAATTTCACCTGGTGGTGCTCAGAGATACCTGGGGTCCAGAAGAACTGATTTTAATCTGGTCTCAAACTTAGTAGCTGTGTGGCTCCGGGCAAGTCACTTATACTCAGTTTATTTCCTCCACAGTAAATAGGGGATAATAACAGCACCTACATCCCAGGGTTGTTGTGAGCATTAAATGTGACAATATTGGTAAATCATTTAGCACTATGCCTGACGTATATCAGGTTGTATAGAAATCCTAGTTGTCAGGCTTCCAGGAGACCCAGTTTCCTGCGGTGCTTTCAGAGGGTGGAGTGCTGCAGCACTGATTTTGGGGCTTGTTTCTGTTCAAACTTAATCAAGCCTGGCCTCCAGTTTCCTCTCCAGAGGTTCCTCAGTTATTGTGACCTGACTTCCTGTCTGACCTTGGATCTTACCTGCTAAAAATCCATGAATATTTGGGGCCCAGATGTCAGGTCAAAGGAGGAGGCTTTTAGAAAAGGAATCATCCTTTGATTTCTTTTTGGGTGGAAAAGGTGATTCTATTTTTTACTATTATTGTTTGAACTTCAAGATATTCCCTTTGTCTGCAATCCATGCTATGGTACAAATGGCCAGCAGAATGAGAACATTTAGGGAAAGGATTGAACCAAAAGGGAAAGAAAAATATATTTCAATTGGAATGCATTTTACCAGACTTTGCCTGTGACAAGCGCCGACCTCTACTCCATCTTTTAAGGAATTCTGGAATCCCTGGTGGGGTGCAAAGGGAAGACTTTCCCTTTTCACCCAAGCAGGCATTTCTGCTACTCTTCCTGAAAGTTTAGTGTGTTCTGAGGGTTGGCAGGGCAGAGCTGAGCTCAGTCAGGTCATCTGCCGAGCAATGACCCATTTTCCTCAAACCTCCACCCTATACCGCATCACTCCCCAAGGAGTCTGAGTTAAGCTGGTGTGTGTGTGTGTGTGTGTGTGTGTGTGTGTGTGTGTGTCTAGGTGTTACAGGAGGTGAGGGAAAAGGGGAGGCTCAGGGTAGGGAGGGCAGAATGGCCAAGCTTGAGGAATGGGGGAGGATTCAGTGGGGACTAAGGAAGCCTGAATACACCTTGCCCAGACTTCCTCCCCTCCCCTCCCTGTTGCCACAGTCCCAGATACAGATGATCCTTGACTTTGAGGTGTCATGTTCCAAAAGCACAACCACCACATGCATGTACTGAGCACTCATGGTTAGCCAGTCTCTGTGTTAGCTGCTGGGGCGCCAAGGAAGAGGAAGAGGAGGAGATACTTACCCAAAGTGGACTCCTAATATGACGGAGAATGGGGAGGACAACCTGTAAATCAATACCTGTGTGTACACCTGTTGTGTCTCTATAGATGGCTGTATGGTGCAGTATGGTGTGGAATGTGATCCCAGGGGAGAAGAAGTCAATAATATGCAGGGGCACCTGGGCATTCCTACTTTTGAGGAAGGTAGTACTTGAGTGGAAACATGAAGTCAGAGAAAGACTGTGCAGCTTCCTGTCCATCATGTAGCCCACCCGAACCATTTCCCTATGCCTTGATGACTTGCCACCCCACTCCCCAATGCCTAAACTCAGCTGACAACTTAAGAGATGTGGGAGTGAGAGTGGGGGTACCATTGCTTTCTGCATCTAAGAATTGAGCATGAAACTTCCTTGATGAGAAGAAGAAAGTCCTGGCTATAAGGGAAAGGCCCCTTTCCCAGCTTTCCATGGATTATGTAGAGTTCTTTTAAACTGTGTTTTAAGAAGGGGAGAACAGCAGTCTTGAGATTGTCTTTCAGTCATATTTTTTCCTAAAAAATGATTCTCCCAAGGGAATTAGCAAAGAGGAAGACATTGGGACTTGGCATTTCAGGCTGTATGAGAGTCAACCCAACCTGCACACCTCTGTTCCTATTGAGGTAGGTTGGGATTGTCTTCTGGTTATCATCTAAGACACAGGGGACCAAACCAAGTTTGAACCAGGTGGGGAACAACAGAAAGAGCCCCCATGTCAACCCAATATACACATTGTTCAACATTTGGATTGGTGACCAGATTGAGAGTGTGGAGTCAAGGGATGATATCGGTTATGATGTGAACATATGTATGTATGTTGCTTATGCACCTGGGTCTCCTTTCTGACACTCTTCATCCCAGGTGCTTTAAGGAAACAGTCTTTGCCCAGTGGCTACAGCAGCCAAACAGCCTGGTGACCTAGGCCTCTTTTGTGAAGCTTTGATGAGAACCAAGCTCACCCAAAGGGAAGGCCATGTGGAGCCCTCTTCCTGGGTATCTCAGGGATTCCCTCCATGTCCACTAGTTGATCAGTCTTCTTGGGGTCATCTCCCACAGGATCAGCCTGCACATCATCTGTAGGAGAAACCCTTCAGGCCATACAGGCTGCCACACCTCTGGATAGAGAAACAGTGATTCAAGATGAACCAGGGAAAGGAGAACCTCTGTCCAAATCAGTGTAGAAGAATCACAGCAGAGGAGAGTGGATTTTCATCTAGAGCATCATACCTGGAACCACCCATAGCCCTCAATATAATAGGGAAAAACAATCCTTGGGGATTCAGGCTTCAAGGGGACAGCAGGTTCTGTGAGGGTTTTGGAGGGTGGAGACCTATAGCCCAGACTTCTCAGATTGTCTGTGTCCAGGACTAAGTACAGCTTGGGCTGTAGCCTCCCTGGAGGTCTCCTTCACGAATTGCGACCTGTTTGCCCCTACCTAACAATGGACCTTACTCACTAAAATTCCATGACAGCTTTGGCCCTTGATGTCAGGTCCAAGGATGAGACTTTTAAAAAAATATTCACCTTTGATTTCTTGTGGGGTGAGAAAGGTGATTCTTTGTTTTTACTGTAATTTTTTTTTAATCCCAAACAGGAAGTCTTAAGGAAACCTTATTTGCTTACATTATATGCTATCATTCAAAAACACCAGCAGAAAGAATTTTCAGGGAAACAATTGAAGCAAAAAGGGAAAGAATTATAATTCACGTTTTCATAAAGTTTACCAGACTTTGCCTCTAATAACCAGGGTCTTGATATCTTTGTCAACCACAAGCACCTGAATTCCACTGCACCCTTTCAGGGTTCCTTGAGTCCCTGGTGGGGTGGGGTGAGATTAACTTTCCCTTTTCACCCAAACAGGCCTTTCTTCTGCTCTTCAGAGAGGGCAATGTGTTCTGAGGTTTAAAAGGCAGACTTGAGCTCAGGTAGGTCATGGGCAAGGAATTAGCCACCTCCAAACCCTACCCCCCAGCACCTCCCAGCGAGGGTGTCTATTTCTATGCAGGCCCCCTGCTGCTCTGGAAGCTCCCTTCCTGCCCAGGCTGCTCCCAGTTTTGCTTCTTGTCCTTCGGTTGGTGACAAGCAGGTCTGAGGGATCATTAATTAATTAATTAATTAATTTCTTTTATTTACAGCCTCTGGTAGTGGAATATGGAGAAGGTCAGGTATCTGAGTATGTTCAAAGTCTTAAACTTCAATTTCCTGTCCCTAAGAAGGGGTGGATGGAGAGAAATCTTTAGACACAATGGTGGCTAGGAGTGGGCAGGGACCTCCTGTGGTGAGGGTGGAAGGTGAGACCTTGAGCTTCCATCTGTCATTTTCTGCCTTAACTTGACCTCTGTCCCAGGTCTACCCACTTTTTTATATCCAGATCCCTAGGTTGAAAGAGGAGGGAAGTGGCAGGCAGGTGACCCTTGGGCATTGATTTGTTTCTGGATTTTTTATTCTCCTCTTTTATTTATTCTGTTAGGAATTTTGGGAAGACTTTGTTGTCTTCTGGGTTGGGAAGATATGGGGTTGGGCCATCATGGGGTACATGGCAGGAGTATGAATGGATGCCAAGACCGGCTGCTCTGGTGCCTCAGGTAGGAGAATTGGGAGTGGACAGCAGGAGTCAGATGGCGGTGAGAGTGTCCTTAGCTTGAGGGCTCTGGAAGAAGCCCATGGCATTGGTGATTTAGAGTGCAGGTGCTCAGGGTAAGGAGGGCAGAAGAGGCAGTTTGGCATGGAGGCAGTGAGGAAGACGAAAGACTAAAGACACCTTGCTCCCTTTTTCTGGCCTCAGCATGCTGCCACAAATCTATTTTATTAAATATTTATTTTACCTTAATGTGTTTGCTTAGAGAGCAAGCCTGTAGTAACTGGACTGTTGCCAGAGAGAGTGTCTCCTGCCACAAGTATCTTTTCCTCTGAGTGTTTTGAGACTAGATGTGCTTCCCCAGACAGCAAGCCTGTAGTAACTGGAATGTTCTCAGGACATGTGTTTTCAGTCTCAAATGTCTTGTCTTCTGAGTGCTCTGAGGCTAGATATGTTTCCCCAGAGAGTAAGCCTGTAGTAACTGGAATGTTCTCAGAGAGAGTGTCTCCCACCGCAAATCATTTCCCCTGCATAATATATAGTTGTGTTGACTTTTTCCCATCCTAAAACACAAAATACCATTTGTCATATGGCATGGCTGTCATCAAGGAGGAGGAGAGGAAGGGATACATGGGATATTGTCATGTAAGAAATAGAAGTTGAGAGCCTCTGCCACAGCTCTGGCTCAAGGCTTGGGAGCTCAGCTGGCTGTGGGTGTGGGTAGGTCCAGGAAAGGTGCCCCAGGCCAGGCACACATTGTGCCACCACTGCTTGGGCTCTGCAGATCCAGGGCAGTGAGGCAGGCAGGCCAGGGAAGCTGAAGAAGCCCTAACTCAGAGAGAGATGGAGGACAGATGCTGTACCCACCAGCAAGCTGGCCTGCCTCACATTATCTGATGTGAGTGAAACCTGGCCCAAGAAGCAGAATTCCTTTATTGCCTTGCACATGTATAAGGATGCATTAAGAAAAGAACCATGGATAAATACTGTAAACTCCGAAAGACTGGTGAAAGATCCTTTGGGAAAGTCATTCTTGTTAAATCTAGGGAAGATTATAAACAATAAGCTATTCAAGAAATTAACATCTCAATGACATCCAGCAAAGAAAGAGAACAATCAAGGAGAGAAGTTGAAGTGTTGGCAAACATGAGGCATCCAAATATTGTCCTATGCAGGGAATCATTCGAAGATCAGAAAAAAAATTGCAAAGGAGTCCACAAGAACTCATCAACTAAATGATGGTCTCTGTATACTTTAGCTATGACTATAGCTCCATTACTCTGGCGGAATCATGCATATCTTTGTAATGCCAGTATTACATGGAACCTGGTGGCCAAGTTGATTATTTGATACCATCCATATCCCCACTTAGTTCCATACTGGCTGAGGATGTGTTGGTAATCTGTGGAAGGAATAGCATGCTGACGTCTGTAGTCTGTCTGTCTTTGGTCATCTGTCCAGTGCACTCAGATACCACGTCTTTCCTCAGTCCATGGGTTGCCTGTCTTCTCCTGTTTCTGGTGATGACTGGCATCCACGTGTCTGTCTCCCACGTGTTCCTCCTCTTGGTTCTGGCCAGGCCATCCGGTGGATGGCCCCAACATCTGCATTATCCTCCTCTTGTTCTCATTTCTTCTATTGCCAGGTCTCAAGTGTCCTTGAACCATGTCCTGGCTCTCTCTCTTCACAGGCACAGGATTCTTCCTGCCTCACTCCCTCCCTTGTAGCCAGGTCAATGGGAAAATTGACATTACAGTCAAAATTGCTTTACTTAGAGGTTTGCCTAGAGGTCCACTTATGTGAAGTGAGAGATGTCTGTAGTTGATTTTTTAAAAATAGTATATATGGAAAGCTTAGGGAGCCATGCTAGTAGCATGACCACAGTCAAGTCTCCCAACCTCTTATTGCATCAGACAACTCTATGAGATCACATACAGTCAGATGGGTTGTCAGTCTTACTGAGGAGGCAGAAAGATGAAGGAGTACTTGAATTGGAACACTATGACTTGCCCTTGTCCAAGGCTACATAGCTAGTAAGTGCCTGAGGCCAGATTTGAGCTCAGATCTTCCTAATTCCAGGCCCAGTACTCTAACCACTGAATCACCTGGATAGAGGGTTTCAGAGATCCCAGAAGACTGTTGCCAAGCCCCTGTTCAAGAGGCTGCCTTGAGGCCAGGGAAGCAAAGGAAAAGGGCTCATTCTCAGTGCACTGAAGTACTGCAAGTGCTCAGCCACTTCTAAATTCACCACCCACCCAGAGCAAAACTGCTTGTTGTCAGCAGAACCAAGATCACCATGTAAAGGCAAGAACTCACCTGCGCTCTCTTCTAAACCCCTCCAAATACCTTTAAAAATGACTCTAAACAAATTTTAGAGCAACAGAACCCACACAAAGATGGAGTGAGAGATTTTTCCAGTCCAAGACAACTTGGAAGGTCAGCAGGAAAGGTCTGTTGCACCAAGGTGAGAGAGGAGCACAGTCCAGTGCAAGGTATACCAGCACAGACCCGCCCCAGGAAACCAGGAGCAGGCTTTGGGAGTGACTATATCAGCAGTAGCAGAAGCTGCTTCCAGATCTCTCAGCCTACTAGCAGTAAGGGAGTTGAACTACTCACAGGAGATTACAATGGTTTTCTTTGCTGGCATTGAGGTTGGACTCTGTTGTTTTGCCTATACTCAGATCCAGGTCACAATCCTGGGTGGCAGTTCCAGGGCAAGGAGGAGCAATAGCATAGCTTGTGGCCATAGTGGAGTGGGGACACTATCCACAGTTCCAGGGCAGAAAAGAGTACTTGTGATCACTCACGGACTGCAGCACAGGCCAGGAGAGTAGTACCTCTTTTTAGATCATAACACCTTGAAAGAACTGAAAACTTATAGGTCCCTAGAATTATCTCTGATAACAACTGCACAAAACCCCTGAGGCTTGGGACAGTGTGTCCTCCACCCTGGAAATGGAGCCCTATTTTAATAAAAATATGGAAATTAAGTAATAGGCTTGGAAAATGAGCAAACAATGGGAAAATAAAAAGCTCTGACTATAGAAAGTAGCTATGATGATAAGGAAGATCAAAACACACTCAGAAGAAGACAACAAAGTCAAAGTTCCTAAATCCAAAGCCTCTAAGAGAAATATGAATTGGTCTCAGGCTGTGGTAGAAGTCAAAAAGGAATTTGAAAATCAAGTAAGAGAGGTAGAGGGAAAAAATGGGAAGAGAAATGAGAGTGATAAAAAGAAAACCATGAAAAATGAGCCAACAGATTGGTAAAGGAGACACAAAAAATAATGCAGAAAATGACACCTTAAAAAACAGACTAGGTCAAACTGTAAAAGAGGTCCAAAAAGCCAATGAGGAGAAGAATGCCTTAAAAAACAGAACGGTCAAGCAGAAAAGGAGGTCCAAAAGCTCAATGAAAAGAAAATAATTCCTCAAAAATCGGAACAGAGCAAATGGAACCTAATGACTTTATGAGAAATCAGGAAACAAATAAACAAAAAAAAACAATAAAAAAATGAAAAATATTGAAGACAATGTGAAATATCTCATTGGAAAAACAACAAACCTAGAAAACAGATCCCCGAGAGAGACCTTTTTTTAAGGTTTTTAGAAGGAATTTCATTGAATCAGCAGAAAAAAAACCTGGAAAAAAATGTTTTGACCCTCTCCCAATGTCCATTAAGTCTTACATTACATGGAATTAGTAAAAGGATATTAGCACAAAATCTGCTGTTTAGAATATTCAACAAAACCAGGGCAAACTGAAAACACTAGCCATTTAGTGGACTCAAAACAAGACCTGGGTGAGGTTCAAACATTCCTTCCAGTGATCTCTGGCTCCCTTAGAGGGTCCTGTGATCAGCATAACCCCCAGCTCACATTCTGGGTTAAACAATATTATCCACACAAAGCTAGGTTGAAACAATATTAAAAAAATTATTAAGTACATTCCCCACAATGTCCCTCTTTTGTGATTCTTTTAAGAATTGTTATGTTTTATTAATTTATTTATTTTTAGTTTTCAATATTCACTTCCACAAGATTTTGAGTTCCAAATTTTCTCCCCATCTTTCCCCTCCCCCACTCCAAGACGACATGCATTCTGAATACCCCTTTCCCCAATCTGTCCTCCATTCTATCCCACTCCCTCTTCTCTTATCCCTTTCCCCTTCTATTTTCCTGTAGGGCATGAGAGATTTTTACACCTCTTTGCCTGTATATCTTACTTCCCAGTTGCATGTATAAACAATTTTTAACATTCATTTTTAAAACTTTGAGTTCCAAATTCTTTCTATTCCTCCCTCCTCACCCACTCTCATTGAGAAGGCAAGCAATTCAATATAGGTTATACATGTGTAGTGTTGCAAAACACTTCCATAATAGTCATGTTGTGCAAGCCCATATTTCCTTCCATCCTATCCCACTCCCCATTTATTTTATTCTCTCCTTTGACCCTGTCCCCAGGAGAGAGAATTTAAAAATTATTGGATTACTTGAAAGCCATGAACAAAAATGAACCTAGACATCATCTTTCAAGAACTTATCAAGGAAAACTGCCCCAATACTGTAAAACCAGAGGGTAAAATAGAAATTAAAAGAATCCACTGGTCACCTCCTGAAAAAGATCCCAAAATGAAAACTTCCTGCAATATTATAGCCAAATTCCAGAACTCCCCAGTCAAGAAAAAAATATTGTAAGCATCCAGAAAGAAACAATTGAAGTATCATGGATCCACAGTCAGAAAAACACAAGATTTAGGAGCTTCTATAGTAAAGGATCAGATATCCTAGAATACGATATTCCGGAGGGCAAAGGAGCTGGTATAACAACCAAGAATCAACTACCTAGGAAAACTGAGTATAATCCTTGGCGGGGCGGGGGGGAGAATGGAAATTCAATGAAAAAGAGGACTTTCAAGCATTGTTGATGAAAAGGCCAGAGCTGAATAGAAAATTTGACTTTAACACACAAGACTCAACAGAAGCATGAGAAGGTAAACAGGAAAGGGAAATCATAAGGTTCTTAATTAGGTTCAATTGTTTATATTCCTACCTGGGAAGATGATATTATTAACTCATGAGATTTTTCTTGTTATTAGAGTAGTTGTGTTGGGGTTTTGTGGTTTGTTTTGGCAAGACCATCTCAAAGAATTCAGACTCAAACCACCTCTAATGCGCATATAGACATTTATTGGGAATGATGACTCCAATGGGCTGATTTCCTAGAGGAAACAGCAAATTAGTAAGACACGACAGGCAATTTTATAGTGTAATGATGCTGATTACACAACAGAAATTATGGATAGTAGAAAGTCGGGAGTGGTTTGTCAAGGCATAATGTAATAGGGGATGAGGTCTGTTAAAAAGATTAGGTAATGGGGAGGGGTGCCAACCTAGGTGAAAATGCCCATGTGATTTCCCATAAAGCATACAGAAAAACCCATCAGAGGGGGGCTTATATGTATGATAATGATATTATAATAAGACTCTCTACATCACAAGTTCATCTAAAGGACAGCTTTTGCTATTACAGCACAGGTACCTACATATGGAAAGTCACTTCTACTGTTTTGGGGTCTGCATCCTGCTCGGGCATCCTGCTGGTGCTGCTCTCTGATTGTCTGACTATTGTGTTCCTGTCTGAGATTAGATGGATGTTGTTCCAGTTGAGTGCATGGGCAGACCTGTTGTTTCTTTAGGAAATATGAGGAATGGGTCTGGGGGCAGTGGCTAACTAGAGGCAGTGGCTGGGATCCTATCACATGGATGCGCCTGCTGTTTTTGTGTGAAACATGAGTTCATGGACACACCTGTTGTTCTGGTGAGGCAGTGAGGCATATATGAGGAAGTTATGATATTAATCTGGGGGGAGGGAGGGTAGGTGGGTATCACCTAACAGTGGCAAGGTAGGGGCAGTGGGCCTACTGTTCAGTGGAGCCTATGATTGAGTCTGGGGACCGTGGTGTGGTTAAAGCTAGATTTTGTGGTTAAATCAGGACATGACTGTTCTTTGGTGGGGCCCATAAGGAAGCCAGAATATTGGGGCTGGGATAAGTTTACTAGGATTCCATCAGTTGGAAGGAGATTATATAGACAGAGGGTACAGGTGTGAGTTAAATATGAAGGGATGATATCTAAAAAGTAAAATTAAGGGGTGAGATAGGAATGTAATGGAAGAAAGAGAAAGGTAGAGCTAGAACAGGAGTCAATTTTCTCATAGAAAAAAGGCAAGTAGAGCTTTAACAGTGGGAGGAAGAAGAGGAATATGAGAGTGAGTGAGTCAACTTTACCGTCCTTAGAATTAGCTCAAAGAGGGAATAACATACACACACAATTAGGTAAAGAAATCTATCTTACCTTACAGCAAAGTAGGAGGGGAAAGAGATGAGATAAGGGGGATGGTGATAGAAGAGAGGGGAGATTGGGGGAAGGGATAGTCAGAAGTAAAACTCTGTTGAGGAGGGATAGAGTCATCTCTGGCTTCTCACCTTCTTTGTTCTCTTTCTATACAATACCTGACACGGCCTAATGGCAGTCCAGGGATCCATCACTCTGTCCTTTTACCACCACAGGGCTGGTCTCATGAGTAAACTAGTTTATACAACACAATTAGTCTTAGTATCTGTAATAAATTGACATATATAATCCATGCTGTTGTGGTCAGCTTCTTTCTTTGGAATCACATACCTTCCCATTGTGGTATACCATAAGGAATGCCATCCTTTGGATGGTCTGTGTCCTTACAAGTTCGTTCCCACTGAAATGTGGACAGAAGAGCCTTCAGGAATACCTCACAACACCAAGTTTAATTAGGTCAACCTGGCATCAAAATGGTGGAGAGAGGTTAAGGGACTTTCCCAGCGTGTCACACAACTAGTAAGTATCAGAGACATGGTTTAAACTGAGTTCTTCCTTACTCCAAGCACTGGAGACAGAGCTACAGTGCAACATATGATGAAGTCAGACCTTTTTCAGGGCCTCATAACCTATGAGACTTTAGCTCCCACGTTTCCTGACCCCAATGTATGTACACACACACACACACACACACACACACACACACACACTTCTGGGTTAGCTTCAATGTTCACTTCAACCCATTGTTACCTCCATTCACATGTATAAAATTCATTCATTCAACAAACATTAAGCAACTGTGGTGGGTTTCACCTTATGTGTTAGGTTTTTTGGTGTAGGGCAGGTGTGGAATGGCTTCCTGAAATACCTCATGTTGCAAGTGTGGAGTTATGAATAAGCAGGCTAGAGCCCAGGCCTGTGAGGCCTGGAGGTCAAGGCACAGCAGGCAAGCCACTGGCCCCTAAGGCACTGAAACATCAAGCCATGGGCCATGACCCTGACAAGAAACGAGACAGTGCCTCCTGTAACCCAATAGCAGAGTTCAACTTTAAAAGTCACAACCTAGGCTGCAAAAGCATCAAAAAATGAAAATAAAAAAATGCTTGACCACAGAGATCTACTGTGATCTACTGATCTACTGCACAGCCTTGCCTCACTTAAATCCACTTCATTTGCAAGGCAAACATCACCCTCCTGATATCATTGCTCCTCTTCCCAAACAAAGTATGAACAACACAACACCAAAAACTATAACAACAACAAGGTACGATCAAAATGTGTAGATGCATTAGAAATAAATGATACCATAAGTAAATGAGGAGAGCAAGAAATAGTTTTTACCTGTGAGATCTATGAAGAGGAGAAGATTTTAAGACCAAACAAAAGATAGAGACCATTACAAGATGTAAAATGGACAATTTTATTTATATTAAATTGAAAAAGTTTTGCACAAATAAAATCAATGCAACAAACATTAGAAGGAAAATATAAAGCTGAAAACAATATTTTTAAATTAATTAATTTTTAGTTTTCAACATTCACTTCGACAACATTTTGAGTTACAAATTTTCTCCCTATCTCTCCCCTCCTCCACCTCAAGACAGCATGCATTTTGAATGCCCCTTCCCCCAATCTGCTCTCCCTTCTATCACCCCCACTTCTCTTATCCCCTTTCCTTTCTGTTTTCCTGTAGGGCAGGATAGATTTCTATAGCCATTACCTGTATATCTTATTTCCCAGTTGCACGTAAAAACAATTTTTAACATTTGTTTTTCAAACTTTGAGTTCCAAATTCTCTCCCTTCCTCCCTCCCACCCTCACCCCACCCAACCTCATTGAGAAAGCAAGCAATTCGACACAAGTTATACATGTGTAGTCATGAAAAACACCCTGGAAACAATTTTTACGAGTGTCTTTGATAAAGGCCTCATTTCTCATGTACGTAGAGAATGGCATCAAATTATAAGAATACAAGTTATTCACCAATTGATAAATGGTCAAAGCATATGAACAGGTAGCTTTCAGATGAAGAAACCAAGCCTATCTATAGTCATAAAGAAAAAAATGTTCTAAATCACTATTAATTAGAGAAATATAAATTAACATAATTCAGAGGTACCACCTCACACCTATCAGAGTTGACAATATGACAGAAAAAGACAATGATAAATGGAGGGGATGTGGAAAAACTAGAACACAATGCACTGCTGGTGGAGCTGTAGACTGATCCAACCATTCTGGAGAGCAATTTAGAACCATGCCCAAAGGGCTATCAAACTGTGCATATCAATTGATCCAGCAATACCACTCCTAAATCTATACCTTAAATATCAGAGATACTTGCTGCAATGAGTTTTTCCTATTTACAGGCTTTTTTTTTCTAGTTTTAGCTGCATTAATTTTCTTTTAAAAAATGTTTGAGTTAATTTAAATAGATATAATTCAAATTATCATTTTTAACTCCTGGGATCCTCTCTATCTTTTCTTCATTCCTGAACTATTCTTCTATATATAGATGACAAAACTAATTTTTTCAATTCTGGAATTTGCTTATAATATTTTCCTTTATGTGTTAGTCATGAATTCATTTGCAGCATATCTTGGTTTATGCTGTGAGATGTTGGTCTATACCTAGTTATTGTCATGCTGCTTTTCATGGTTCTCAGAAGCTTTTGTCAAAAAGTAAGTCCTTACACCCAGTAGTTATGGTCTTTGGATTTACAAAAAAACTAAACTACAGGGTTCACTAGCTTCTCAGACTATGTCTAGATTGCCTTTCCTTTAACACAAACACTGGGATCAAGTGGTCACTTCCTCCCAGCACCGGCATCATTTCCACTCAAGTATCAAGTTCCTTCCTATTACTGATTCAGAATAGTCAGTCAATGAATATATGTTAAGCACTTACCATGTGCCAGGCACATTGCTAAGAAAGTGCTGTGGATACAAAGAAAGGGAAAAGACTGTCTCTCTTTCACATTCTGGGGCTTAGGCTGTGTTCAGGCAAGATTAATACCTCTTGTGTGAGGTTTCTGAGTCCTTTATCTGTCTACTTTCCAGCTTTGGTATCCATCTGATCCACCTATCTCTTACCTGTGGCTCCAAGAAGCTGTAGCACGCACAACAGCCATGTACCAGTAAACCGTTTCAGCACATGGCTAAACCAGGTTGATGGTAACTTAGGGGTCTCCAACCCCTCAGTGAGTTAGGAGATTATCTACCCCAAGCATGTGAAGACTTCCCCTGGTGGAATGGGCTGATGAGAACAATTTGTTCCAAAGGCCATGAAGGCACTTGAGGCAGGCATTGTGGAGCACTTGGAGCTTACTCAGACATTGAAGACACCAAGGTCATCCACTGCATCTTGAGCCATCACCAATCATGTTGACTCTGTCCTGCCACTAGAATGTGATGACTCTGGAAGTGAGAGTGAGGTCAACAACTTCATTCAATTCTGTCTCAATTACATCCAATTTACGCACTAGTCAAAAGACATTACTGATAGTATTTCACCAATTTTCCCTATCTCAAAGTCCTGTGGTAACAAGCAAGTGATAAAGCAGCAGGTGTGGGTACACTGGGAGCTGTAGTCACAACCCTGCACACAGGCAGCCCAGGCCATAGGGTCATCTTCTCGCTGGAAGTAGCAGTGGGATTTGGCAGCCTCCTGGGGTCTGAGCAACCTTTTAAGGATCACACTGCTCACCTTCTGGTGTGAGGAAGAGGCTAGAGAAGGTGCCCTAAAATGTGTCTGCTTAGCCAACCCTGGCCTGACTACCGTGGCAGGCAGGGATCACATCCTGCAGTCGAAACACAAAAAAATATACAAAACTTCTGCAAAGATGATTTCACTCACCTTCAATAAATGGAATATGCACGTGCTTATAGACACCATAAAATCCAGTAGACCTCAAAGATGAACAGCTCTTGTTGTGAGAAAACTCAGTAGAGATCACATTCAAATAGCAGCCCTGAGTGAAACAAGGCTGTCGAATAAAAGCCAGCTTAGTGAAGTCTGAGCTATGGCCACAGAGAAGGGAACTGCCATGAAGCTGGTGTAGGTTCTGTAATCAAAGTTAATCTAGATAGCAAGCTTGAATGAGTACCAAAGGAGTGAATGACAGGCTCATGACAATTTGATTGTCACTTGCAGGAAAACACCAAGCCACCATCATCAGTGCGAATGTTTCCTCCATGACGAACCATGATGATGTCAAAGAAAAATTTTAGGAAGACTTGAAGACCCTTATCATCAGTGTGCCAAAAGAGGACAACATTGTAATTCTAGATGACTTTAATGCTAGAGTAGGCTCAGACTACTGGACATGGCAGCGAGTCCTTGGGAGGTCTTACTTCTGAAAACTTGTGCATCTCATAACCTTCTCATCACCAACACTGTCTTCCATTTACCTAAACACAATAAAAATTTGTGGATGCACCCTAACAGCAAACATTAGTATTTAATAGACTCAGAGGTTCTCAAACTTATTAAGCCTACTGCCCCCTTTTAAAAAAAAATTACTCAGCACCTCCCTGGAAAGCTATTTTCTTTAACCCTTTAATAGTTTTTTTTTAATTTGCACTGTGCTTAGTCCTGCACATACTAAAAGAGACAAAAGACTGCTCCTGCCCTCAAGGAGCTTTAAGTATAAAGAGAAAGATTATGCCTTATGGTCTACTAGAGGATCTTATACTTTAAATGAGGATCTTACAGTCTAGTGGAGGAGTTTTTGGTCTAATATTAGAGACAAATAGAGGAAAATGGAAACAACTAAAATGAGAAAGAATGACAGATTGAATAAAACAAAATTCTACGATATGTTGTTTATAAGAAACACATTTGAAATACAGACATATGCAAAATAAAATTGCAGAAATGGAAGGAAAAAAATATACTTTGCATCAGGTCATTCCAAAAAAATAGACAATGCAGTCATGGTATCTGATAAATCAAAACAGATATTCAAACAATACAAAAGATAAATAAGAAAACAACATTTGACTGATAGGAACCATAAACAGTAAACCAATATCAGTGATAACAAACCTTTACACTCCCAGTGCCTTACCATACCAACTCATAAAGGAAACGTTAGCTAACCTACCAGAAGACATAGACAGTAAGAGAACAGTGGCGGGAGACTTCTATATCCCTCTGGAGCACTGGGCCTAGAGTTAGGAAGACCTGTGTTCAAATATAGCCTCAGGGACTTCATAGCTGTGTGATGCTTAACAAGTGACTTCACCTGTGTATCCTAGTTGTGAAATGGGCAGAAGAATATCATTTACCTCACAGGGTTGTTGCGAGAATCAGATGAGATAATATTTGTAAAAGAGGTAAGCACAGTGCCTGGCACATAGTAGGTGGTTAATAATGTTTGATTGATTGATGAATAGAGTTTCAAGTCTGGAAGATTACACTTCCTTTTACTGTAATACTGTGCCCAGTTTAGAGTTCAACCAGTCGACATTGAAGGGTACCAGGGGCAAGACTAGAAATATTGAAATGCAAAAGAGGAGGCCTTTCAGATCTAGAAGAAACATTCCACATAGAAAGTGTATGAGGCTTCAGTTCTTCAAGTGCATAACCTTGGCATTGGGGTAAATGTTTTGTAGCTAGCATTCTTGCTGTGTCTTTGAAATGCCTTTGCTAGGAAAGGAAGTCTACTGGTTAATTGTGAAGGGGAAACACAGGCGAGAGAGTTCTTCCATTAGTGTTAGTACCCTGGGTGTAGAAGCAGCTACACCCAGTAGTACCTGTGTGGGATGGTGAGTTAACTAAGACAGGGATTGTACAATAAGAGAGATAGTAATATGAAAGATTTTATCCAGAGAAAGTGGACAGGATGGTAAAGAGACTGAAATTCATGCCATCTGAGCATGAAGATTATGCTTTCTCAGTTATTCAGTCCATAAACATTTATGGAGTATCTCCTAAGTGCCAGACACTTGGGAAGAAAAAAAAGCCAAGGACAATCGCTTTCCTCAAGGACCTCACAGTCTAATAGGGAAGGCAATAGATAAAGAGATGAAGTACAAATAGATCACACACAGGACACATTGGATATAAGCAAGAGTATAAAGGCCCTAGAGCTAAGGAGGTCCATGAAAGGCTTCTTGTAGAAGGTGGGATTCTAACCGGGTCCTGAAAGAAGTCAGGGAAACCAGGAGGCAGAGATGGGGAGGGAGAGCATTGCAGAGCAGAGGGACAGCCTGTGAAAATGGCCAGAGTTGGGAGATGGAGCGTCTTGTGCAAAATCCAGCAAGGAGGAGGGTGTCACTAGATTCCAGACTATCTGGAGGGAGAGTGTACGGTGTAGGAAGAATGCAGGGATAGGGGCAGATCATGATGGGCTTTGTGAGCCAAAAAGAGGATTTTATATTTGATCCTTAGGTAATAAGAAGTCACTGGAATATCTTTTTTATTTATTTTTAATTTAATTTATTTACTTTTAGTTTTCAACATTCACTTCCATAAGATTTTGAGTTATAAATTTTCTCCCCCTCCAACTTCTTCCCCACTCCCAACCTGAGACATTGTACAACCCGATATAGGCTGTATATACACATTCCTGTTAAGCATATTTTCCCATCAGTCGTGATGTAAAGAACAATTAGAACTAATGGGAGGAACCACGAGAATGAAGCAATAGAACAAAACAACAAAGGAAATGGAGAGCAAATAGTATGCTTCCTTCTGCATTCAGATTCTATATTTCTTTCTCTGGGTGTGAATAGTAATTTGCATCATGAATCTTTTGGCAAAGTCAGTCATCCCATAATATGGCTGCTACTGTGTACAATGTTCTCCTGGTTCTGCTCATTTCACTCTGCCTCAGTTCATATAAGGCTTTCCAAGGTTTTTGGAAGTCTGCCTGCTCATCATTTCTTATACCCCAATAGTATTCCATTACATTCATATACCACAACTTCTTTAGCCATTCCCCAATTGATGGCCATCCCCACAATTTCCAATTCTTTACCATCACAAACAGAGGTGCTATAAATATGTTTGTGTATGTGGGTTCTATTCCTGTTTTTATGCTCTCTTTGGGATACAGACCTAGAAGTGGTATTTCTGGGTCAAAGGGTATGCACATTTTGATAGCCCATTAGGCATAGTTCCAAATTGCTCTCCAGAATGGTTGCATCATTTCACAACTCCACCAACAATGCATTAGCGTTACAATTTTCCCACATCTTCTCCAACATTCATCATTTTCCTGTTTTGTCATATTGGTCAATCTGATAGGTGTGATGTGGTACCTCAGAGTTGTTTTGATTTGCATTTCTCTAATCAAGAGTGATTTAGAGCATTTTTTCATATGACTGCAGATGGCTTTAATTTCTTCATCTGAGAACTGCCTGTTCATATCCTTTGACCATTTATCAATTGGGGAATGGTTTGTGTTTTTATAGATTTGACTTAATTCTCTACATATTTTAGAAATGAGGCCCTTATCAGAGAGACTGGTTGTCAAAATTCTTTCCCAATTTTCTACCTTCCTTCTAATCTTAGTTGCATTGGTTTTGTGCAAAAACTTTTCAATTTAATGTAATCAAAGTTATCCATTTTTCTTTTTGTAATGTTCTCTATCTCCTGTTTGGTCATGAATTCTTCTGTTCTCCATAGATCTGATAGGTAAACTATTCCTTGCTCTCCCAGTTTGCTTACAGTATCAACCGTTATATCTAAATCATGAACCCATTTTGACTTTATTTTGGTATATGGTGTGTGAGATTTTGGTCTGTGCCTAGTTTCTGCTATACTCTTTTCCAGTTTTCCCAGCAGTTTTTTTTTCAACGAGTGAGTTCTTATCCCAGAAGCTGGGGTTTTTGGGTTTATCAAATAATAGATTACTATAGTCATTGACTTCTGTGTCTTGCATATTTAACCTATTCCTCTGATTCACCACTCTATTTTTAGCCAGTACCAAGCAGTTTTGATGATTGCTGCTTTATATTACAGTTTAAGATCTGGAATGGCTAGGCCACCTTCCCCTACATTTCTTTTCATTAGTTCCCTTGATATTCTGGACCTTTTGTTCTTCCACATGAATCTTGTTATTATTTTTTCTAACTCTATAAAATCATTTTTTGGTAGTTTCATTGGTATGGCACTGAAAAGGTAAATTAGCTAAGGTAGAATTGTCATTTTTATTATATTAGCTCGGCCTACCCATGAGCAACTGATGTTTTTCCAATTATTTAGATCTGACTTTATTTGCGTGAAAAATGTTTTGTAATTGTGTTCATAGAGTTCCTGGGTTTGTTTTGGGAGGTATACTCCTAAATATTTTATAATGCCTACAGTAAGTTTAAATGGAATTTCTCTTCCTATCTCTTGCTGTTGGGCTTTGTTGGTAATATATGGAAATGCCAATGATTTATGTGGGTTTATTTTATAGCCTGTAACTTTGCTAAAGTTGTTTATTATTTCATGTAGTTTTTTATTTGATTCTCTAGGGTTCTCTAAGTATATCACCGTATCATCTGCAAAGAATGATAGCTTCCTTTCTTCTTTGCCTCTTCTAATACCTTCTATGTCTTTTTCTTCTCTTATTGCTAAAGCTAACGTTTCCAGCACGATATTGAACAACAATGGTGATAATGGACATCCTTGTTTCACCCCCGATCTTATTGGAAATGCATCTAGCTTGTCCCCATTACATATAATGCTTGGTGAAGGTTTTAGGTAGATGCTATTTATTATTTTAAGGAAGACTCCATTTATACCTGTGCTCTTTAGTGTTTTTAATAGGAATGGGTATTGTATTTTGTCAAAAACTTTTTATGCATCTATTGAGATGGTGACATGATTTCTGTTAGTTTTGGTGTTGATATGATCAATTATGCTGATAGTTTTCTTAATATTGAACCAGCCCTGCATTCCTGCTATAAATCTTACCTGTTGCTGTAATCTATTTGATAATATTTTGTTTAAAATTTTTGCATCTATATTCATTAGAGAAATTGGTCTATAATTTTCTTTCTCTGTTTTTATTCTTCTTGGTTTAGATATCAGCACCATATTTGCATCATAAAAAGAATTTGGTAAGACTCCTTCTTCACCTATTTTCCCAAATAGTCTATATAGTATTGGAATTAATTGTTCTTTAAATGTTTGATACAATTCTCATGTAAATCCATCTGGCCCTGCAGATCTTTTCCTAGGGAGTTAATCAATGACTTGTTCAATTTCTTTTTCTGAGATGGGGTTAAGTATTTTACTTCCTCTTCTGTTAATCTGGACAATTTATATTTTTGTAAATATGTATCCATTTCACTAAGATTGTCAAATTTGTTGGCATATAGTTGGGCAAAATAGTTCTTAATTATTGTTTTAATTTCCTCTTCCTTGGTTGTAGTTTCACCCTTTTCATTCCTGATACTAGTAATTTGGTTTTCTTCTTTCTTTTTTTTTAATTAGATTAACCAAAGATTTATCTATTTTATTGTTTTTTCATAAAACCAGCTTTTAGTTTTATTTATTAGTTCAACAGTTTTCTTAATTTCAATTTTATTAATTTTTCCTTTGGTTTTCAATATTTCTAATTTGATGTTTAATTGAGGATTTTTAATTTCTTCTTTTTCTAGTTTTTTTTAGTTGTATGCCCAATTCATTGATCTCCTCTTTTCCTATTCTATTTATGTAAACATTTAGAGATATAAAACTTCCCCTAAGAACTGCTTTTTGCTGCATCCCATAAGTTTTGGTATGTTGTCTCATTATTGTCATTCTCTTGAACGAGATTGTTGATTGTTTCTATGATTTGTTGTTTGACCCAATCATTTTTGAGGATTAGATTATTTAGTTTCCATTTATTTTTCAGTCTATCTTTCCATGGACCTTTATTACATATAATTTTATTGCATCATGATCTGAAAAGGATGCATTTAATATTTCTGCCTTTCTGCATTGGATTGTGAGGTTTTATGACCTAGTACATGGTCAATTTTTGTGTATGTGCCATGTACCACCGAGAAAAATGTATATTCCTTTCTATCCCCATTCAGTTTTCTCCAGAGGTCTACCATACCTAACTTTTCTAATGTTCTATTCACCTCCTTAACTTCTTTCTTCTTTATTTTGTGTTCAGATTTATCTAGTTCAGAGAGAGGGAGGTTGAGGTCCCCCACTAGTATAGTTTTGCTGTCTATTTCTTCCTGCAACTCCCTAAACATCTCCTCTAAGAATTTGGATGCTATACCATTTGGTGCATATATGTTTAGTAATGATATTGCTTCATTGTCTATGGTGCCTTTTAGCAGGATGTAGTTTCCTTCCTTATCTCTTTTGATAAGATTTATTTTGGCTGTTGCTTTGTCTGAGATCAGGATTGCTACCCCTGCTTTTTTTACTTCAGCTGAAGCATAATATATTCTGCTCCATCCTTTTACCTTTACCCTATGTGTGTCACTCTTTTTCAAATGTGTTTCCTGTAAACAACATACTGTAGGATTGAAGTTTTTTATCCATTGTGCTATCTGTTTCCATTTTATGGGAGAGTTCATCCCACTCACATTAACAGTTATGATTACTATCTATGTCTTTTTCTCCATCCTTTTCCCCCCGTTTATGCTTTTCTTTCTTCTTTCTCCTTCCCCCACCCTCACTAGTGTTTTGCTTTTGACCACCGCCTCCTTCAGTCCCTCCTCCCTTCCATTAGCCCTTTCCCTTTTCTTCCCCTTTACCCTTACTGCTTCTTCCCTCCCTTCTATCCCCCCTCCCTTTTCTTTTCCCTTTTCCCTCCTACTCCCTATAAGGCAAGTTAGATTTCTATACCTAACTGATTATGTTATTCCCTTCTTGAGCCAAATCTGATGAGAGTAAGGTTCAAACCATGCTCATCCCCCTACCTTCTTTCCCTCTGCTTGTAATAGGTTTTTGTGTCTTTTTCTGTAATGTAGTTTGCCCTTGTCTGCCTCCTCCTTTCTGAGTACATTTTCTAAACTCAGACTAATCCACTTGTGTGGATCCATTTAACCCACTTGATTAGATTTTTTTTTTACCATTACATCAAAATCAACTTATATCCACTCCCTTTGTGTATACTCCTTTAACATGGTATAATAATACAGTTCTCAAGAGTTGCAAGTGTCATCTTCCCTTGTAGGGATGTAAAGAGTTTGCCCTTATTAACAACATATTGTATCTCTCTGTCCCATTTACCTTTTTATGTCTCTCTTGAATCTTGTACTTGAAGATTAAATTTTTTGTTGAGCTCTGGTCTTTATATCAGGAAGGTTTGGAAGCCCCTTATTTCAGTGAATATCCATCTCCTCCCCTGAAAGATCATGCTCATATTCGCTGGGTAGTTGATCTTTGGCTGCAATCCAAGCTCCTTTGCCTTATGGAATATCATGTTCTATGCCCTAAAGTCTTTTAATGTAGAAGCTGCAAGGTTCTGTGTAATCCTCACTGTGGTTCCATGATATTTAAATTGTTTCTTTCTGGCTGCTTGTAGTATTTTCTCTTTAATCTGGTAATTTTGGAATTTGGCTACTATATTCTTTGGCATTTTCAATTTGAGATCTCTTTCAGGAGGTGAGTGGTGGATTCTTTCTATGGCTATTTTACCTTCTGATTCTAGGACCTCAGGGCAGTTTTCCTTTATGATTTCCTGAAAGATACTGTCCAGGCCCTTTTTTTCATCGTTATTTTCAGGCAGACCAATAATTTTTAAACTGTCTCTCCTGGATCGATTTTCCAGGTCAGTTGTTTTTACCAGTTTTACATTTTCACCTATTTTTTTCATTTTTTTCATTTTTTGTTTCTGCTTGACTGATTCTTGCTCTCTCATAGTCATTAGTTTCCATTTACCCAATTCTAATTTTTAACAATTTGTTTTCTTCTATTAGATTTTGTACTTCCTTCCCCAATTGGTCAATCATATTTTTCAGGTATTTGTTTTCTTCAGTGCATTTTTTCCAGTTGGCCAATTGTGTTTTTTAGGGACTTGTTTTCTTCAGTGTTCTTTTTTCTCAGTTGGGCAATTGTATTTTTTAAGGACTCTTCTACCTCTCTCATTTGACTTAAAATCCTTCTTGAGCTCTCCTAAGAAGGCTTTTTGGGCTTCAGACCAGTTCATATTCCCTTTTGAGGAGGCAGATGTGGGTTTGTTGACAATGTTGTCCTCTTCAAAATTTCTGTCTTGATCTTCACTCTGCTCATAATATTAATCTATGGTACGTTTCTTTTTACTCATGGTGTTTCTTTATTCCCTAGCCTTTAAAGAGATTGTGCTCTCCTGCTGGAAGCAGAGGACACTGACCCAAGCTTCTTGTGTTGGGAGCCTAGGTCTTGGTCACTGGTTTTGTGTGCTGGGGCCTCTTATGTTGGCAGTTGGAGGCTGTAGGGTTCTGGCAGCTTACTTGGTGTTGGGCTGGAATCAACAAGGCTGGAACTTTCAGGCAATTCTAGGTTGCCTGCTTTTCCTTTCCTTTAACTTTCTTCAGCTCCTTTTAGATGGGTGTTGCAGGGTGTTTATCTGCCTGGGGCCCCTTGCAGTGCTGCCTCCCTTAGTTCTGCTGAGGCAGTGGGAGACACCTTTGCTGTAGAATGCTGAGGCACCTGGTGGTGTTATGAGCTGGTTTTCACCAGTTACCCCACCCTCACTGAGGCACTTGGGGGTCCAGCTGTTGGTGTTTGCCCGCTGGACCACCTTGGCTACAGCATCTCCTCCTGGATGGCAGTTGGAGGCTGTAGGGTTCTGACACCTTACCTGATGTTGGGCTGGAATCAGCAAGGCTGGAACTTTCGGGCAACTCTAAGTTGCTTTCTTCAGCTCCTTTCAGAGGAATGCTGCCGGGTGTTTATCCCCCTGGGGCCCTTTGTAGTGCTGCTTCCCTTATTTTTGCTGAGGCACTGGAAGACCAATGCTGAGGCACCAGGATCGCCTCCTGGTGTGCTCAACTGGGGCTTTCTGGGAGCTGGCTGGGACGCCTCCCGTTTGTACTGCTTCCCTTCCACCAGGGCAAGACGGGCCTTTCCCGTTAATCTCTCCAGCTACCTGGGCTACTGCACTGCTCCTCCCTCTCTTTTCCGGTTCAGCTGTTCCAGGGTTTTTCTTGGGGTGCTATTTTCTGGGCTTTTAGAGGTTGGTAGGAGAGGGTGAGAGCACCTACCTTTCTATTCCGCCATCTTGGCTCAGAAAAGGATTATTTTGAGAAGAAAAATGATGCTCTGAACTAGTTTTAAACTGAGGAGGAGCTGTCCAAATTATAAGACAGTCTACACCTGGGCATATTGGTGGTGGTGGCCTTTTACCATGTTAGAACATTAGAGTGCACGGTTTATCATCGTCAACTGGCCAGTTGATATGGCAGTACTGACATCTGTAGAAAAGGGTGAGTTGTAGGTGTGCCCCCTCTAAAGCTGCCTAAAGCAAAGCGTAATCCCATTAACGGAGAATATAGTTACTGGGAACTCATGTTTAGTAAATAAAGCCTCGGAGAGTAAAAGGGGCTCAGCAAAATGCCAAACAGATTCTGGGTTGCTTCAAGGCACCTATCAAGACAACTATGGAGCTCTTTTTCCCTGCGCACCACTGCCTCCCCTCCACCCTTTCCATTTTGAACCTCACCGTCCGATGGACTCCTACCAGCTAATGAATTAAACTAAATCCTCAGCCTAACATTCAAGGTCCCCCATCCATCAGCTCTCTTCCCACATTATTACCTGTCGTGCCCCTTGTGCTAACGCCATAGCCTATACATGAATATTTAATATGCATTTGTGCATGATGATCATCTTTCCATTCCGTGACCATGTCATACTTCACTACTGTTACCTTTTACCCTACCTAAACTGGCCATGGGCAGACCCTTCTCCATACAGTCAACCATTTTACCTAGTTCAAGATTTGGCTCAATGCATTGCCCTATAATCACTGCTTTCCTTTATTATTCCCTGACCCTAATTCATCATTTGTGTTATTATCCATAACTTATTTAGATTTAGGAGGAGAGGACAGATTGGAAGCTCTTTGAGGGGCAGGACTATGTTTCCTACTTCCTTTTGTTTCTTCCATAAGGCCTGATCTGGTTTTGGGAATGCAGGTTCTCAGTAAATGCTTATTTGATTTATTCTGCTCTTTTTTATGCTCTTTCATCTATTTTCAATAGCATGGACCTCTAATATGATAGTGTTACCTAATTCTGCACAGAAAACTGCATGGTTTCAGAGGCTATGGTGGGAACACTGTGGACTCAAAGTATTTCAGAAGTCACTTACTCCTCAATCAGTCTGTTTCCATATAGTCAACAATGAAGCTGATCCTAATTACCATAAAATAAATTGCTTCATACTGGAACGTCTTCCATAGCACAGATATGTCCCTATCTTCCCTTGGTTTCCCACAGCCCTCCCTGACAAACCCCAAAAGCCTACCCCTCTCCATCACTCATTCTTTCCTGCTGTTCAGCTTCTCTTAGATCTCTTATCCCGTCTTTCAATTTTGGCAGGAAACAGATACTAAGTATTTCTGGAGAAATTTCTGCTTCAAAAAGCCACTTCTGATTTTCTGGTAAAGGAAGTCACAGATGTTTTTATCAACAGTTAAAACTTTTGAAGAGACAGAAGCTGCTTGGGAATTTGGAAGCTAATAAGCTAACTAATAATTTATATGGTTAAAAATGTTGAAGGGAAAGAGGGAATGTGATCCATAATAAAAAGATGTGTACCTAAGATTTATTATGTAAATATCTGTAAATGGTTGGACATACTATTGAACACATCAGAACAGGTTTGTGACCCTTGCTTATGGAGAACGCATTGGCCTGTTATTCCTAGGAATGCCAGCCGAGAGCTATGTCTATAAAGTTCTAAGAATGAGGACTCCACAATGTGTGTACAATTTTGCTTTAATGTATTACTGATTTCACTTGATGAATTTGTTACAGTTGGAGATTCCAGTGAAGTTTAAAATTTACCAGATTTTATGTTTATCTCACAGAGGCTGAGGAATTATTCAAGTTACACATTAGTACAGCACTTCCAGGTCCAGTGAGCATTGACTTACTTCAGGCGATAACACTCTACCATTTTTAAGTTTCTCATCGAAACTATTTCTTCTTCTTTGTAGCTGATCTTCTTCTTTCTGAAGAGCCTGGACTTCTTCTGAAATCTTTATTTGCTCCTCAGCTGGAATGCTCTGGAGCTGCATGCTCTTATCAGCCAAATCTTGGTCCAACAAGTTCAGGCGAATTGATATTTTCAAACTATCTTCACTTAAAGCCTAAAAGACACAACCCATCCCACCACATCAAAAAGTTATTAATTCAAAGCGTATATGACTATTAATAAAAATGTTGCAAATACTACCTCTGAAAGTTGTATTTCCACTTTATAGAGATATTAGATGAAATCAAGAGTTACAGCTATTTATAAAAGAATTTCCATTAACTACTCCAAATGGTGGCCCTTAAACAAAAATTTCTGAAAAGGCCCTCTACATTTTATTAATTGCAAAATGAAAACTTTCCTTACAGAAGACCTCTCTCATTTGATAGATTCCCACAAAAAACCAGCTTAGAAAAGAGAATGATAGAAGACTACTGATACGTGATGACAGTAGTTATTCCTACGCTATATTTTCAACTGTCTTTTACCCAACAACCAATGTTCAATATGAAACTTCTAGAGATGCTTTTCCTTCAAAACTTCCGTGAAAGTTCAGCAGCCAAACCATTAACCTAACAGAACATTAAATATTTCACCATTTTAGTCCTGAATAACTGGGCCGTGTACTATTTTAACAAATGGCAAAAAATCAATTGAGAACATGAAAATTTTATTCCTTTCACTTTTTTTTTATAGTGCGATGATCCACTTCTAAGAGAAGATACATTTTGTACAACTCTCAAACTAGAGCTAGGTACCTGATTGGATTGCAACTTCTTATTTTCCAAGTGGCTCTTCTCTTGTAACAATGCTTCCTTCTTGGAAACAATTGCCTCCCTTTGCATTAAGTCTTCTTCCAGCTCAGCTAATTCTTGATGTTGATGAAGAACTTTTTCTCCTTCTTCATCTAACCACTTCTTTTGTTCATCCAGTTCCTGCATTAAAAATCCAGAGACATGTCATTTGTTTCAACTTTCACCTGTGTAATAGTTAGCAACAAAAGTAAATCAGAATCCACAGAGCAGCATAAATTCAGATATCTGGAATCATTAAAAAAATGTTTTAAGTGTCATTAGTAAAAGAAGTATTTTATGGAATTATAAATGTGGTAGCTCTACTTAATCAATTTAGGATGAAAGAAACCTTTTTTCTTAGCAATTCCAAACCACGATTTTATTTTTACATTTTATATTTAAATATTCTTTTAAATTCTGAATCCTCAGCATCAGCATCAACAAATATTTATTAAACATCACTGTACATGTAAACATATTATGTATGCAAACCAATTCTGCCCTTATGGGTTTCATTAAGCTCCTCTTTAACTAGCTGAAAGTAACTTTTCTATTTAAAAGGAATTAGGGTCTATTTTTCAAAAACATACATTAAGATAAATTAATCTTCAAGTCAAAGGGGTAACAATTTTATATACTTAAAGTTAGTTCCTAGAGGATAATATTATGCTCTTATTTTCACTGTTAATGAAAACAAATCATCACAAGATAAAATCCTGTCCATTTTAAATAGGTCAACTTAAGAGAGGTATAAAAATGAAAATGTTTTCTATGTTCTCTAATGCCCTCCAGAATCAAGAAATTCTAGCAGTAGGAATATGCACTTGAAACATTAAGTTGTGGACATCTTGAACCTGGGCTATGCATTAAGGTGCTGTGTGAAGCTTGGAAATGCCAATGAAAGGTGGTATCCCAGAAACTGGATTATCACTTGAGGTTCATCCAGAAGGAACAACAAAAGGGACTAAATGTCAGGGTAGATCCAAGGAACAAGAAATGGAACTAGAAGCAAGGAATCGGGTTATAAAGGAAGCATTGTAAAGGAAGCAATCTGTCACTGCCAGGAAGCGAAATGTATATGCCTGGAATTCCATAGTATTTGGATATTTATGTATGTCTTACCTCTGCCTGATGGTGCCCGTGTATGCTTATCTTCTGCATCTGTAGCAAGTGGGCTCCAATACCATACTATACTCCTTCCTCTGAGAACCCTTCCCCACAACCCCTTAGACCATAAGAGGATTATGTGAGTGCCAGATATGGAAAGAATATGTGGGATTGTAAAAGTTTGGGAGGAAGCCCTATAACTTTTCCAATCCACAAAGTACTGGAGTTGCCACCCACTGATACTGGAATCCAGTGTTTTCTTAACTATCAACTCCTCCTTAGCCATCAGTCATTACCGGAGAAGGCCATGGAATGTAGACACCAAGGTCTTCATAGCCCTTTAAATATGACCTAATAACTTTAATCACAATAACCAGTAGAAGACCAAGTGCATTTGCACAGTGTCAAGGAGCCTTTGCTGAAAGGTAGCAAGCGTATTACTTGATTGATTAGGAAAGGACCAATGTGCTGGTCTTCCAATTTCCAGAAGGGTTAGTTGGCAAGGTAGTTTCTAACTGATAAGCAACCAAACTCAGTCACTAATCTTTGATGATCCAGTGGTGTATTTACACATAGACTGTAGCCTTTTGATGGTTTCTAAAGTGCCTGGGCAGTTTCCAAGTCTTAGAGGTAGCAGGTGACTGAATAGCGGTAAATCATAAGAGGTGGCAATAAATGAAAGTGGAATCTACAGTTTGAACAAGTGGTGTGTTCTGAATGGGAGCATTCATGGAATTAGTTAAAGTCAAATTACTATATAATGATTAAAATAATAATAATAATAAATGTGGGAAGATGAGTCAGTTATCCTAGTGGTAATGAGGCACTAAATGGTTTCCTCTATCTGGCTACATTTAGCTCAATTTGTGTTTTTCCAACTTTACATACAATTAGTACACTTAGAGAATCACATCAGCATGTGCTCCTATAAACTAGATATGTTGTCTATAGATGACAACGTTACTGAGGTATGGGATTACCCCAGCCCCAATTCTTGCATGTCTTGGAAGATAAAATTCACAAATTACCAAAAGGTTATCAGAAGAATAATTCAAAATACTCATACTCATATTGTTTGAATTACTGTTTTCTAGTAATCCCTTTGGCAACAGTCCTGGAGTAGGGAAAGAATCCTAGAAGATCCAGCATAGTGAAAACCAAGGCATGCCACCAATGATTCAGAAGATATAAATTTTGTGGTGAAGGATATTAGCTACAAATAAGAATTGCTATAGTCATGGCAGGGTGGAGTTCACCATTTTTTTTTCTTCATGAGGAGCACCAGTGCCCCTGGAGATGATACAGATGGCCAGTTAAACTTCCTCCAAAGGTTTGTGACCAAGAATTCCTTAAAGTCCTGGACGAATCAGTAAGTGCAACTATAAGTTCAGTAAGTGCAAGTGATAGGATTGGAGTCCTGATAGAGCCTTGATATCATGTCAAAGTTTTAGATTTCCTGGGAACTGAATGTATCAACTGATAGTGGAAGGGAGTAACTGGCTGCTAACGTGGCTCATTCATATCTCCCTGTAGTGCAGAAAACAGTAATCTGAACTGCAGGTGATCTGCAGGCACTCCATGTGGCAGCACAGAAGCCATGTCAGCTCAACTATCACACCTTCCACACTGCTGGGAGATAAAGAGAAATGGAATTAGGAGGTTTTACTGATTAGTGCTTCAGCCTCTAGCCAGTAAGTATCCTGAGGGATGAAGCTTGAAGAAAAGAGGAGACTTTTTTTTTCCTTGTGCTACAGGAAAGATACAGTGTTGGCTAGTGATCCCCTTAGGTCAAATCCAAGATCCACCTACAGAGAACGTGGCCCAAATGTTACAGACAATGCTATGCTAAAGGAATCACTTTAGGTTGGTACTGAGATAGCATTTTCTTAAATACAGTTATTCAACCAGCAGGATCTTCAACTAACAACATTGTCATCTAGCCCAGATTTCATCATTGTGTCTCTAAGGATTTCATAGGATACTGCTTTTGTGCAAATCAAAATACACTGTTGTCACTCTTTCCCTTCTCTCAAGATGGCAGACCAAAAAACCTCCAAAGGAAAAGAATGTCAGAAAGGAAAAAAAGAAGAACAAAAAGTAAAATGTGGCTGAAAAGGTGGTGAAAAAGCCTCAGAAGCATTGCAGTCGCAACCCAGTACTGGCCTGAGGGATTGGTAGATAATCAAGGTCTGCAGTACATTCCCAAAGAGCCATGTACAAGCAGAAATACGCTTCACCAAAAACCTGGATGGAAAGGAAAAAGAGGGACAGCTAGGTGGTGCAGTAGATACAGCACCGGCGCTGGATTCAGGAGGACTTGAATTCAAGTCTGGCCTCAGACACCTAACATTTTCTAGCTGTGTGACCTTAGGCAAGTCACTTAACCCCATTGCCTAGCCAAATAAATAAATGAGTGAATGAATGAATGAATGAATGAGGACTACTTAAAAAAGAAAGAAAGGGAGAGAAAGAGAGAAGGTGCCTACTACTACCTCAGAGACAATTGGTGGTGATAAGAATGGAGGAACCCATGTGGTAAAGATTCTGTGGATGTGCCTAGAAAGCTGCTACATTATGGCAAAAAGCCCTTCAGCCAGCATGTGATGTGACTTTGAGCTAGCATCACCCTGGGCACGGTTCTGATCATGCTCACTGACCACCACAGGAGCAAGCGAGTGGTTACCCTCAAGCAGCTGGCGAGTGGCTTGCTACTGGTGACTGCACTTCTGGCCATCAACAGTGTTCCTCTGAGAAGGACCCATCAGAAATTTGTCATTGCCACCCGTACCAGGGTTAATCTTTCGTGTGTAAAAATTCCAAGTCACCTTACTGATGTTTACTTCAAGAAGAGGCTCCGTGAACCTAGACACCAAGAAGGAGAGATTTTTGACACAGAATAAAAAGAAATATGAGATTACGGAGCAGCACAAGGCTGATCAGAAAACAGTGGACTCTCAGATCCTGCTTCAAATCAAGAAAATTCCTTAGCTCTGTGACTACTTGCATTCTGTATGCTCTCTCTCCAATGGAGTTTATCCTCACAAACTCGTGTTTTAAATGCCTTGTACAGAACTCTTATTAAAATATTTGGAATAACAAAAAATATACAGTTGTCTATGGCATCCCCTCTATTAATTATCAAATGAAGAAATATGGTTAATTTGGCATTATATGTTCTTAGTAAATCCATGTTGGTTGACTCCCAGAGAGCACCTTCATTTTATCTGTTCTAGAATTTTCATAGAAAATGACATCAAATTTATGTAGTTTTTTGAATTCATGTTTATAAAAATTTTATTTTCATTCTGAACTTAAACACCCCAAAAAGGGCTTTTTCATAACCACAGCAAGACACAAAAGGAAGACTGCATGTGAAATTGTGCTCTCTATTTCATCCTATTTTTTAAAAAGTATAGAACAATTCCACATGTTACTTTCAAAACTACCCTGCTTCCTATGCTTCCTTCAGGATTCTGTTCCTGTCTGTACATTTTAAAAATGTTTCAATGGCACCTTTTTTTTCCCTAACATCACTATTACTATCTTTCTCTTCCTCTCAACTCTCCTCCCCCATTAAAACCAAAAGAAAAAAAAAAACAAACTCATAACAACAAGTATAGTCAAGCAAAAGAAATGCACACAATGGCCATGTCCAAAAGAATTTGTTTCTACACCCTGAGTCCATCACTTCTGTCAGAAGGCATGTGACATGCTTCATTCTTATGTCCTCTGATATGAGATAGGATTGGTCACTGCACTGATGAGAGTTCAATCTTTCCAAGTTTTGGTCGTTGGTTTTCTTTTTTTTTCCAAACAGTACAGTTGTCCTTGTATAAAATGTTCGCCTGGTTCTGTTCACGTCACTTGGCACCAGCTCATGTTATTCAAGATTTTTTGCAATCATTTTACCACTTTTTACGATGTAATACTATTCCATCACATTCATCATATCACATTTTTATCAGCAATTTCCCAGTTCAAAGGCACTCTTTTCTAGTCCTTCTGCCCCCCTTTTAATCCCCTTTTTAGGATCAGTTTGTTCTCCTGATGGCCGTTCTCTCTCGTTGCTCCCTCTCCTTCCCCATCACCGTTTCTCTGTGGAGTTCAATGAATTTCTACATCAAACTGTGTCATATGTTTCACCCTCCTTTGTCCATTTCAGATAAGAAGTTCTTTTAATGCCCTTTCTTTCACCTTTTCTTCCACATTTGCACACTCTTCTCACATACCCAAATATAAGAAATAACACGTTCTCTTCCTCACCTCTTTTTCCTTTCTACAGTACTATCTTCTTTTACCATTCCTTTTTTCTCCTCTTCTTCATACTCTCAAAAAAGAACCAATCTACCCCCAGGGACCTCTGTTGGTTTTTTTATGCTTTTTTTTTAACTCCCTTTAAGGATCTTTGAAGGCATTAAAACTTCCAAAGAGGCATTAGCTTCTTTTCTCCCATTAAAATGGAGGAGAAAGAATATAGAGTTATACAACCATACAGCTCCATCCACCCAACTGCTCAAATAAATGAACCTTTGTAAATTTCTCTGAACTCTTGTGTTTTTATTTCAGAGTTCCTAGTCAACTCTGGGCATTTCCTCAGAAATTTTTGAACATCCTTCTATTATATTAAAGGTTCATTTTCGCTCTATAGGATTATAGTCAGCTTTGCAGGATAAGTTATTCTTGGTTATAAGCCTATCTCTCTTTCCTTTTGGAATACTGTATTCCAAGTTTTCTTCTTACTTATATTTATAAGCTACCAGATCTTCTATGATCCTGATAGTGGTTCCTTAGCTTAGCACCTGAGCTGCTTATTTCTAGATGCTTACTATTTTTTTCTCTTTTTTCTTGATGCGAGAGCTCTGGATGTGGATAATGAAATTCTGGGACTTTTCCTTTTTTTTTTTTTTAAGGCAACTGGGGTTAAGTGACTTGCCCAGGGTCACACAGCTAGTAAGTGTCAAGTGTTTAGTCTGAGGTCATATTTGAACTCAGGTCCTCCTTACTTCAGGGCTGGTGCTTTATCCACTGCGCCACCTAGCTGCCCCTATGGGCCTTTTCCTTTTGAAGTTCCTTTCAAGAATTAGTCAGTGGATTCTTTCTAAATTCACTTTGCCCTCTGGGATTTAATAGGTCTGGGCAATTTTAATAGGCATGTATCATTTCAAGATTTCTTAAAATATAGTCTTTAGTTTTATTTTATCAGGGTTTTCAGCTACTTGAATGGTTTCTTAAGTTATCTCTCCTTGATCTGTTTTCCAGTTTAACTGTTTTTAAGATCATATATCTTACCTTTTCTTCTATTTTAAAAAATCTTTTGGGGCAGTTAGGAGGATCAGTGGATAGAGCACCGGCCCTGCAGTCAGGAAGATGTGAGTTTAAATCTGGCCTCAAACACTTGATACTTGCTAGCTGTGTGAACGTGGGCAAGTCATATAACCCCAATTGCCACCCCCAAATTTTTTTTTATTTTGTTCTAGTATTTCTTGTCTCATGAAGTCATTGAATACTTGATTAATTAAGGTTTACCACTTTTTCTTCTAAGCTAGTCTCCTAATTTTTCTCCAGTTCTCATTTCATATTTTAATATCATTTCTTCTGAATATTCACATAGTCCTTGTGGAAAATACATGTTTTTTCCCTCTGAGTCACTGCTTGCAATTGACATGGAGTTACTTACTGCTTCTGCTTTTAAAAGGCGATCTCTAGATCTACAATATTTTTTGATACAGGTCACTGTTTTCTCTTCTACTAATCTCACTAGCTTTAGGTTTCTGAATCAGGGCTCTGTGCAAAGGTTTAGGCTCTGCCTGCCCCCTGCTATGCTTCAGGGTGAGGCGTTAAGCCTGCTACTTTGGTTCCTGCCTCTCTTTGGGGTCTAAGGGTCCTCACCCGAAGGTCTGATAAGTTCCTTGGGTTTGTCAAGAGAAGGGGAGCCTCTGCCCTTGTTACATCTGGGAAAAGAAACTTGCAGGCTACAGATAGATCTGACCTGTCTCTGATCCTGTTAGAAGGCTGCTAGTTTGTTTGCCTGTGCTAGCACTGACTTTGCTGACGGTTCCCTTTCCTATTGCACCTGGGCTCCTGGCTAACTTCTGGTGCACTTCTGGCATGGAAATTGTCACTTACTATAATTTCCCATTGGAATTCTTGATTCTTTGGTCTGGTGGTGATTTCAGGTTCTTGCTGAAGTAGGTATATGAGAGCAGAGCAAATTGCTTCCTATTTAGGTAGCCATTCTGGCTGGAAGTCCAAATTCATACTTTTCAATCCTTTTTGAAAATTATTCACCCATATCTAGTTTTCTAGTACCTATGCCATTCTACATGATTTCCTATTTTGTTTTTGTTTTGTTTTGCACAACATAGTACATATACCCCTAAAATTACATGTGTTTACAGGTCCATGATCAAGAAATTACAGCAGTTGTATCAAGATATTCCTGCTCTATTTGACAGCTTCTTAAAAAACAATTGATAGGCACACCAATATAATGTTGATGTTATAAGTTGGTCCAACCAATTTATAAAACAACCTGGAATTATAAGAAGAATTGTTCAACTATGAACAATAGTTGCCTTTGACCTGGCAAACCCCCTATTAAGATATACCCAAGGAAGTAAAAAACAGAAAGGTTTTCTGTATATCAAAATATCCATAGCTGAATTTTTGGTACCCATGAGGGAATGGTTGAAGAAACTATGGGATATAAATGTTACAATATTACTTTGTTGTAGGAAATAACAAATGTGAGGAATTCAGAGAAGGATGGAAATGCCTATGAAGTAATATAAAAGGAAGTAAACAGAACCAAGAGAACAATGTCTAGGATAATATAATATAAATGAAAATAACGCTGAAAGACAGTCAAACTCTGAATAACTGCAATGCCCAATCTTCGTTCAAGACAGCAGATCATCTGATCATAGATACAGAACGGGAAGAAACCTCAGAAGTCATTTAGTTCAACCTCGTCTTTTTACAGATGAGAAAATGAGGCCCAGGAAGATTAACTGACTTACTCACAGTCAAACAGGAATTCAAAGTCAAGATTGGAATCCAGGTCCTCTAACTTCAGAGTTGGTATTGACTGTCAAACACAACTACTGTGATGACTGGTTTTGTTTACCTGGTTTTCTTTGTAATAATGGAGCATTCATTGGCAAGAAGTATAAATCAGGGAAGTGAATCGGGTATTATCAAAGCAAAAGGCATAAATACAAAAAAAAAGCGCAAAACCTGGTGAACTTTTAAGAAATTAACACTCCCAGTTTAGTTGTACTCTGCTGACCACTAAGCAAATCTGCATGCATTGAGAAATTTGCTGAGATGGTAAGGCTTAGGCCATGATGATACTTACTTTATATCAGAGAGAGTTGATAGTCCATTGTTTGGTTTCTCCCACTTCACTAATGGAATTTCCAGGGCTACAGAATGTATTCATTCTTGTTCAATACATTTTATTAATCTAAACATAATGGCATAAAGAATCTGAAGTAGGTGTGTTACGTGAGAATGCCAGGCCTCTGGGAATATTAACATACAGACATATATAGACATACAGACACATTATTTCTCAGGCAAAAAACCAGCCATGGTTCTAAATAAGGTTCTGCCACTAACTGTGTATGATACCCTGGAGAAGCCACTTTCCACCAGTTTTCTTTTCAAGATGACCTTGAAACTTCCTTTCCATTTTGAGAATTGGACATGCAAAATATTATGGGCCATTCACTAATTCAACCCAGTTCTCTGAAGAAAAACAAAATATATCCAGACACATGCACACACCTAGGAGATCGTATATCCTAACAGAAAGCTTACAGTCAACACCAAGCTGAAAACTGACCAAATTCTACTTACTTAGAGAAAAGTTTCATACTGTGCAAGTCAAACCAAAAAGCTTGAGTATCTGAGCTTCTGGCATAGTTTTGGACCATGTTTACATATTATCAGGCTTCTTAAACCATTCCCCTGGCATCATCAGTAAGACACATTTAACAAAATAGCAAGGTAGTGTCCCTAGCAATAAATACTAGAATGCACCCAGTCTGCCAGAAGTAATTCTCTAACATAATTCCATTGAGTTGGATGTTCATGATGAATGCCATCAGAATACCCAAGGAGCTATGGTGGGATTGGATGAAGAGGGTAACCATAAGTTGAATACACTGACATTCTTTTGAAATTCTGTCTAGGGCATGCTTAAATGTGACATGTGACAACCTAATTAGGGAAGAAAGGACAATGAAAACAGATGATAAACGGAAAGCACAACTACTCAAATACTTATTTTGCTTTTGTTTTCTCAATATCAAGGAGAATGTCGTAGTGAGGAGGTATCCCTGCTAGAGAGGGGAAGCTAGTTCTGATGGGTCTTACTATGGTTACAGCCTAGTCTGTGCTACAGAGTGAGCAGGCTGTCTGACGACTACCTGGCTGAGTAGGGAGAGAGTCATCACCTCCTAGAGGCTGACTGTACAAGAATCTGACTCAGCAGACCAAAATAGAGTCTCTTAAAAGGCCTCATCCAAAGAGATATTCTCTTAAGACAGTACAAGATTCCTTGAAAGATGCAGCCATAAAAAACAATCTCCTGATTATCATCTTGATGTTAATACGGAAACACAAAACTGCTCTTTAAAACAACAAAAACAATAAAATTAATGCTAATTCCAGGGATGCTCTAGGGTGGTGAATCATGGAATCTCATTATCTCCAAATAATCAAAAGTGTGGATTACTCAAAGGACAATGAAAGATATATGGTAGGTGTAAACAGGGTACAACCTGTTACTAATGAAAATTTGTATGCAAGAAGAATAGTAAAAGTCATTGTCAAAAAGATGGTATGAGTAGAAAGAAGGCTGGCTGATCTTATAAGCTAGAGTTAAAGATAACACGTAGATACCCCACATCTTATACCGCATGTTGGTCTAAGAATCCTGCCAGGGGCTGTGATACTAAATGAAAAATGCTCTTCGTGGAGATAAGCTGGCCTAGCCATTTTTGAAAACATTTTGGTACTTTACACTCTTTGTCCAACCACAATTCTACTAGCCTTATTTATACCACAAAGACATCAAAGAAAGAGAAAGGAAATATATGTACAAAAAATACTTAATAGCAGCACTTTTATTTTTAGCAAATTGAGGAATGGCTAAGCAAATTCTAGTATGTGAATGCATGCAAAGTATACAATCTAACTAAACATGCTGGAAAATGTAGAGCTCTAATTTTTAATGTGCAATTATCTTTGTACCAAGCTGTCCCATTTATATACAAAAAAAGCCTTCAAATAAACACCTATCTTCAGAGGTGGGAAGAACATTTTCCTCAGCATTAAAATTGTTTCTTAGCTGTCCAAAAAGTTTATGGGGGACAGCTACGTGGTGCATTGGATAGAGCTCTGGCCTTGGAGTCAAGACGATTTGAGTTCAAAACCAGCCTCAGACACATAACACTCACTAGCTGTGTGACCCTAGGTGAGTCACTTAACCCCACTGACTCATCAAAAGAAAAAAAAGTTTGTGGGGAAATGATAGAAATTTTGCAAGCTAAGTAAAAGTAAATAGCCCACTCAGCATTTTCAAATTTTAAGCTGAGCACAATTTTCACCTCTACTTAACATCTTCAAACTGGCAAGACAAACAGCAAAAAACAAACAAACAAAAAAATCAACCAGATACAAAGTTTAATGAACATACCTGGAGCTGGTCTATGTTTCCAAATGGACTCTTTTGCTTTCTCCTCCTAAATGCATCAAACTCCTCAGATTTCATTTTTGACATCTGTTCTTGTTGCTCTGTCCTTAACTGAAGCTCCTATATAAAAAGAGGATGTGAAAATACCTTTGATAACTTTATTTGATTAGCAGCTTGTCATTATTAAACAACTACAAGGCAAATTTTCTAAGTATTTTCTAGCTTTTGGTAGGCTGAGTTGATTACTTAAACAGACGGAAAACTGAAACTACACAGCAGGACTCAGCAGCAGGGTGGATAGCAATGAAAAGTACCCTCATTAGTGCCCCTCCATATTTTTCCTTGCACCCAGAGTCACTTTCCCTTGGTTTTTAAGAACTACTATACTAGAGGCAGCTAGGTGGTGCAGTAGATAGAGCACCGGCCCTGAAGTCAGGAGAACCTGAGTTCAAATCCAGCCTCAGACCAAACACTTGACACTTACTAGCTGTGTGACCCTGGGCAAGTCACTTAACCCCAATTGCCAAAGAAAAAGAACTGATGTACTAGAGGCTTTTACTTCCTACCTCTGTCAGCTCCCAACTCAGGCAATTTCTGGATGCTCCAAGAAAGGCACCCAGCCTAAAGAAATGGTCCTAAAATGAAGGTGGAATAAGGAGGAAGGTGCTGCTGACCCTGCTCTTCCGAGCCCTGACAATGCTACAGCGGCCTAGGCCCGGCCAGCCCTCAGCTGCCCCTCAGGCCCTGGCACCACTGCATTGGCTGATTCTAACTCCCGCTCTTCTTTCATTTTTTTCCCTCCTTCCTTCCTCTCCCCCTCCTCTACTTTGTCCTTTGTCCTCTCTTTATTGTCATTTTCAGCCTGCTTAATTAGATCTTGTTTCTCTCGTAACTATTGTCTGCCCTCTATCCTTTTTTCATTGGCCAAAATGCCCCCATAACAAAAAACAGCCAAAGAAATATTATAGATGAAAATAAAGTAAACCAAGCAAATATTACTACAGCAGATTTAAAAAAAGCAAAAGAACATTTTTAATTGCTTGTAGAAACATTGTATCTTATCCAGATTTATAGGCAAAATCTGGAAATGTGATATCCCCATTCCTATAGTTCTGAAAATACAACATGACCTGTTATCTGTGTAATTTATGGTTTACTTAATCTCTCTGGGTTTAGGTTTCTCAACTGGTAAAACTAGACAACTCACTATTATCTTGGGGTTGCTGTGAGAATCAAATAAGATGATTTACGTAAAGCAATCTATCATCATAAAGTACTGTATCAATATTACTATTGTCCATGGCCAACATTAGTGGGGCCATTTAGACCCAATCCAGCCACAAATTCCACATTATTGGGATCTATATAACTTTCATATTACTAAACGTATTTACAAAGAGAATACCAAACATGAAATGGATTAGCCTAAGAGTTTGTAAACAGTGAAAGCAAGCACTGGTGTCTGACCATCAATACTATCCTTGAGATCCAATCTATTGGGCCACATTATATGTAAAACTGATTTATTAAATAAATCTGTCTTGAATAGGGACCAATACAGACTTCACCTTTATAATGAATTCTACTGCATATATAAAATGGGTCTGCAACCTTTTCCTAAAGTTGCTATTTTTTATTCTTCCAAAGCTTCATGATCACTGCCAGTAAAGACACAGGGAAGAGTAGGAAAGGGGTGATTGCCATGACTGGCTGCACTCTCCTCCATGATGGGAATCCCTACAAGCATTTCAGAACAGGCCTGGCTATATGACAGTTGTTTAAAAAATGGTTGCATTGAAAAGGGGAAAATGGAGAATCTTTCTGACTTTTTAGGTAATGGTGTCTCGGTCCCCTGTTTTCCCTTTCCTCCCCTATACCTTTTCCCTCAGGGTTTATGTACTATCTCTGCACCTAAGCTAGTATATCATGGGTCTGGGTCATGAATCCCAGTTGGATTCATAACGGTTACCAAATTAGCCTCCATTCAAAAGGAATTAAGTAGGCAGTTACTGTAGTAGTGATTAAGGGCACCAGAAGATTCTACTCACCAAGAAGTTTACTGATTGACTGAGGGAAAGTGGGCCTTGGGGGAGTCAGGAAGACCTGAGTTCAAATCCGGCCTCAGACACATAACACTCACTAGCTGTGTGACTCTGGGCAAGACACTTAACCCCAATTGCTTCACCAAAAAAAGGGAAAGTGGGCCTTAGGATGGCAACCCAGATGAATGAATTGAAGTGTGTGTGTGTGTGTGTGTTGGAGAAGCAGAGAAACACCATTTTATTTTTGGTTCAAAAAGAAACAAGAGCTCTGGGGCCCGAAATGAATCAAAATGGGCCAAATGTTAGCTAGTAAAACTAGATAAGAAACTTTGAGAGTCTGTGCCCTAGAATCCTTTTATATGCATATTTGATTTCTTGAGCCTTATCTTTAATATGCCTATAAAATCATTTTCCCTTATTAATAAGCACCCTAGGAAAAATATGCTTGTGACCTGCTGTGTGCAAGGGCAAAAAAAAGGAAAGCAAGATGAGGTGCCAGAATTAGGACATCCCGACACAGCGGCAACAAGTGTCTTGGGGGAGGATTCAGAACCATAGTCATACCTTTAGTTGCTTCAGCTGTTCAGAGCCAGAGATTAGCCATGTGTGTTTAGAGTACAGTATAGTTAAGAAGGAAGACCTAAGTAAAATAAAGAGGTTCAGTTCAGAGAATAAAATGATTTCTGGAAGCTGAATAATCCATAGAGCCCACAGGCCTTCCCTGTAAGTCTATAGTTACAAAAGCTGGCTTTCTGGTTATACTCAGAGATGTCTTCTACATTCATATCTCCATAAGCGGTTGATGCCACAGCAAGGATGATCCTAAAATGTCATATATAAAATTTATAATGTTAGATGTAAAAATAGAAGTCAGAAGTGTCTAGGATAGATTCCTAATCTTAGAGAACAGGTAAAGCAAATATGACTCTACACAAACATTCTCAGGTAGTATTCTCAAGGGGAGAGAACACAAGTACAACCTGCATACAGTCATTTATAGGGTCTGTGAAAATACAGACAAAATAGTATTACAAAGGGAAATTAGTTCTTATGTGAGCTTATTTTTTTATTTTATTTAAAATTTTCAAAACAAGTAAATTCCTCACATAAGCTCAGAAGACCTGAATTCCATTGCTAGCTCTAGTACCAACCTACTTCATAAACTTAAGAAAATGACTTGATCATCTTTCTCCTTATTCTTGTGAATCATTTGTTTAGAAAAAGAAAAATGTCTCTAGTTTTGAAGAAAGATGATGGGCAGAAGGGCAATGGAAACCGAGAGCATGAACAACATTTTTTTTTCCAGCAAATAATATGACTTGGGAACAAGAACCAAGACATGTACAATTTCCTCCTAAAGTTAAAAAGAACAGCGACTTCATTAGTTGTTAGTGTTCCCTCACCAATGAAAATGGCAACTTCTCCTCACCTTAGAAGAAGGTTTTATGAGCTACTGGGGGCTACTGAAGAACTGCAGCTCATCAGTGATACCTGAGAAAGCTCCCTATCAGGTTTGGTAAAAGAATGCACGAAGCCGCAGCATGTTCTCTAGCACAGATGAATGGAGCTTTCTTACTTTGATTTTTTGTTGGTCCCTCTTAATCTCTGCATCCAGTTGCTTCTTTTTTTCATTTTCTTCCCAAAGTCTCTTTTGCAGCTGTGCTTGCTGATATTTCATGTGATCTACATTCTGCTCAAGGTCAGAGGCACGTTTCTCAGTTTTGGCAGACAGCGATGCCAGTTTCTTAGTATCCTGTTGCTTTTTCTGCAAGAGCTGTGATCACATAACACATTGAAAAATATGGATAATGGAAAAACAGGCAGCTGTACCTATCCAATTCTATCAAGACATCCAAGAGGTCCTTTTCACTAACAAAAGTGAACATTTTTCCTAGACTTAAATGTAATCTATTCCTTATATTTTGATAGATGCACAAAGAGATTAAAACCTAAGAATTTTTATTTTTTCCATTTCCTCTTTCTACTCCTTCCCTTGTAGAACAGGAAAAACCAAGAGTTTCACATAATATACTTAAATACATATACAAGGAACAAGAATTCTTTATGTAGATATAGCTTTTCACTAGATTTATGAAAATGGCAGTCAAAAACCAAATGTGAATTTTCAAAAGGGGGAAAGGGGTAATCTTTTCATATAAGGGTCTTCCCCCCTTCAAAAGAAAATTCAGTCCTTCATGATGTAAAAAAGTATTAATGTGAGAGGTCTATACAATCATAATGGTTCTAACAAAAGAACATAGGAAAATGGCAAGGAATGACCATTTTTAAAATAATTCCTAATATAACTGAAAAAAATCTATAGATTTTCTCACAAATAAGATATGCTTTCAGTAAAAATGAAACATAGTTGCAAATGTAAATAAACCTGGAAGTATTTTCTATGAGAATGTTGAAGATCAACCCTAATAATTACTTTACTAATTATTTTGAGTTAAATGATGAAAGAAAGAAAGGAAGAAAGGAAGAAAGGAAGAAAGAAAGGAAGGAAGGAAGGAAGGAAGGAAGGAAGAAGGAAGGAAGAAAGAAAGAAGAAAGAAA